>NC_053023.1:127877744-128027300 GCF_003073215.2 Triticum urartu | reverse complement strand
AAGAGAGAGATGAACTCTGTGTAACCCTAACCCTATCCGGTGTCTATATAAACCGGAGGGTTGTAGTCCGTAGGGATCAACTCCATACACAACAATCATACCATAGGCTAGCTTCTAGGGTTTAGCCTCCTTGATCTCGTGGTAGATCTACTCTTGTACTACCCATATCATCAATATTAATCAAGCAGGAGTAGGGTTTTACCTCCATCGAGAGGGCCCGAACCTGGGTAAAACGTGTCTGCCTCCTGTTACCATCCGCTAGACGCACAGTTCGGGACCCCCTACCCGAGATCCGCCGGTTTTGACACCGACATTGGTGCTTTCATTGAGAGTTCCTCTGTGTCGTCACCATCAGGAAGGATGCCTCTCCCGTCTTTAAAGACGGCGCCGTTGCTAAGGGAGCCTTGGCTGTCGGCCAAACCCTCCGGCTAGGTGGTTTCCTCATGACCGCCTGTTCGGCTGTTGCGCCGACGGTGACCTCTCGGGTCATCAAAAGCAACCTACACGTCAGCTCGGAGCTCGTCGAGCAGCTAGATCCAATGGAGCTCTCTTCCGTAAACGAGCTCTTGGATCGCATCGCCGCCCTGCGAGTCGCTACGGATTACGACCACGTTCGGCTTAAACCCGATCTAAGAGAAATTAACTCTCCCCAAGTCAACCCACCACGTTGCCGGTGGTAGAGGCGCAGTGCGGCGACCCTTCATCTATTTTAAGGACTAGCTACGTCCGAATTCCCGACTCCTCCAAGCCGGATACCCGCGGAGAGGAGGATGTAACTCAAGACCTGAGCTTAGGATCAGGCAACGGGCTAGATTCGTTGGACAACATCCAAGAATCCGAACTTCAGAGTTCGGAAACTCTTCGGCCTCCGAATCTTGGATTGGGTGAGGTTTCAGATTCAACGACACCCGCCCACCCGAACATAAGCGATCTCTCCCAAATCAGGCAGAGGCCCGAGGAAACAGTACATCATTACTGGGCCAGATTCCTCCTGGTTATGAACAGGATAAAGGATTTGCCGAGCGAGAGACGCAATCTCAATTTTCTGCAGTAATTGCATCGGACGAGGGAATCCTTAACGCCGTAAGTCGTCGTGATATTACACGCTTCGCTGACTTGGCATCCATAGTACAAAAATACTGTGCGATGGAAAGCGCCTGGAAAACGAAATAAAGTTTTGGGATAATCCGGCCTTGAATAGTAATCCCGTCCGAACTAAGAGGGTGCATCATCATAGGACACCCGGGATAAACACCAAAAAACCAAAACCCTCTACAGGGCATGGAACCGTACTGGAAAGGTGGCTTGATGGACCCTGTAGAATTCACAGTACAGAGGACGCCACACCAACTCACAGCCTTAGAGCGTGTTGGATACTCCGGCAGGTGGCCAAAATTGGCGAGGACCTCTCATTCTGGAGGCTACAGAAAGCCAGCCCGGGGACACCAGTACCGTTCTCACAGTCTTCGAGACTTTCCGCATCAAACAATATGCGAAAAAGAACACTCGCGACAGCCATCGGAGCTACTTGCCTGAAGGAAATATGCCCTAGAGGCAATAATAAAGTTATTATTTATTTCCTTATATCATGATAAATGTTTATTATTCATGCTAGAATTGTATTAACCGGAAACATAATACATGTGTGAATACATAGACAAACAAAGTGTCACTAGTATGCCTCTACTTGACTAGCTCGTTAATCAAAGATGGTTATGTTTCCTAACCATGAACAATAGTTGTTATTTGATTAACGAGGTCACATCATTAGTTGAATGATCTGATTGACATGACCCATTCCATTAGCTTAGCACCCGATCGTTTAGTATGTTGCTATTGCTTTCTTCATGACTTATACATGTTCCTATGACTATGAGATTATGCAACTCCCGTTTGCCGGAGGAACACTTTGGGTGCTACCAAACGTCAAACGTAACTGGGTGATTATAAAGGAGCATTCAGGTGTCTCCAAAGGTAGACATGTTGGGTTGGCGTATTTCGAGATATTTGTCACTCTGTCCAGAGGTATCTCTGGGCCCTTACTCATTGCTAACAGAATTTGTCATCTTTCTGGGATCTATGGAGTAATCTGTGTAGAGTGGCTCATCTCTACTGCGGCCTCACCCCTCGATCGGCTAATACCTACACCACAGCATTTTATGATGCCTTTTGCTAGAAAGCGATGTACAGTGACAACATGTCATGCGGTATTAGCTTATATGTGACAACTATGATTCGTTATTCACGAGTACATCACGACATAGTGAGTAGAACACGGGATAGCACCATTCTCGCTTCCACGAACTTTGAGGATGAGAAAAGGATAACTAGGGAATTATGTTTTATCTCGGATACTCTTCCTACTCCCTCTACTCGGAGTCTGAGTACGATCGGACAAGAGCTCATGGGCAACACGTCTTATACGGCATACCGATGTCCACTACACAAGGCGAGAAAACACACACGTGAGATTCTGGTATGTTTGCATAGCGAAAAAACTCAAACTGACGCTAAAGATGCAAGCCCATGGAGATCAAGGCGCTCATCAAGTCCTACACGAGGCGGCTTGTGTACCGACCCTAAAGATCTCCGACGTAGTCGTAGTAAGAGAGGCTCAATCATATGGGCGAGCTACCAAGTCTGCCTCCGAGGCCTATAGGTTATCCATTCTGAGCCGCAAAATCAGACGTGTCTCGGTCATGTCTATCACATCGCCTCCATCGAAGCACCAGCCAGGGTCACCGAGCTCAACAAGAAGGACAAGTTCAAAGGTAACGAAAGCTTTAACCAGCTCGAAACAACAGTTGCTTATCAATCGACTTTCACCAATCTTATCCGCCTATTGTCTAGCATTCTGGCACCCAAAGCGACTCAAGGCATCTGACACGGCGTGTATGTGACCACTGGGCGGCATCTTCGCCAAAGCACTTCAAGAGAAGCTGCCCAAGTCGCCTCAGAGGACTGTGAGCACCTCCATACGCTGAACTAATGAACGACGGACCTCTAGAAAGATCGGAGTCATCAGCACATGACAGAGTATTACTAGTTCGAATGGAAATCACTTTTTGGAGAGAGACCCCTGAGGTTAGTAGTCTCGACAGATTGGGAACGGAAGGTGTTTCGAGGTTAAGAGAGGGGGATTTTACCGGAGTAACACCCCGTCAAGACATGGCATTAGTCTCCTCCGAAGATCAAGTGAAGTGCGCCACAGAAACTGCAACGACTACGCGTCAATGGTGGCTTCATCACCTTCAGAGAAACTATGACATCGAGGATGACCCAAGCCATGCCAGAAGGAGCTTTGGAATCGCGGCGAGATGAGTGTGGCTCTTTAGTTGCGGTGCCAACCTACACGAACCATTACAGTCTAGGAAGGTGAAAGCGTGACTGGCCCATAAGGGCTCGCGCGACATCTCGCGAGCACACACCATCACCCGGTCATCCAAGTCAATTGACGCGTCACCCTTACAAGGTCCGACTGATGTTAAAGATGTGCGTCACGGTAGCGAGCGGATGGGCAGGGCCGGCGTACGCATGCACCCCTCTCCCCATTCTCCGCGATCTGCAACACGTTGGGCAGCTTCCCATTGGAATAAGGGGATATTTCGACGCAAGCGGGAGGCGTCAAGGTGCCGCGTAACTTCCTCTCCGACAGGGATACGCTGAGAGAGAGGCCACTTCTAACCTCGACCGAGCAGCTCATCCTCAGGAGTGGCTGCTGGCACTCAGAGGCGGACCCCTACACACCTTGAACGCTCTACTCGTTATAGGTACTAGGTTCTCTGTGACCCAGGCAAGGAGGAGCACCCTCCTACGTCATCTACAGACCACAAGAGGTTGCACCAAAGACAACGAGCATTGAAGGTCCATAGTCGCTTCCTTAGCCCGTACCATGTGACACGTGATCGCAAGCCCGACGGGCTCCACAGCACGATGCTGCCACCAAGTTCGACTTCAGCCGCCCATAATATTCCACCCCTCTTTTTGTGTATTGACGATCGCCGAGTCTATCCCATATGACATCTTCAAGATGATCGTGTCTGGGTACGAGCTGCGTAGGAACCGCATACGCCCTGAGAACGCGCTCGGTAAAGATCTCCAAAAGAATAGCGCTGGACAGCAGAGCGACGCCGGGTTGGTCGTGGAGCTGACAAGGAACTCCTCCCCGGAGAATCGTATGTCCTTGTCATCGGATCTGAGAGGAGTCCACGGAGGGTGAATGAACATGTCGAATCATCGTACGGCGCCGTATTCAAGCGTGCACTGGAGGACAGGAACGGCTTCGAGGTTGAGAGCGAGTGCCGGAGGGTATTCGGTGCTTCCCTGTATGACCCGTATCGGGGCGACGTAATCGAGAGGCTTGAAGTGACGATGGTGCACACCGCTACGACTACTCACTAACGTGAGTAGCTTCAACCGCTTCGTTGCGGATCTACAGGGTATGTAGGAATTGAGTAGATCTTTCTCCACCCATCACACATTGCCCATATTATGATGTGTTGCCACACCACGAATTTCCGACTGTGTGAGGACGGTCACAGAGACAAACTCTCCATCTTTTCGAAAATTCGAACGTAGCGGAATAAGAGTGACCTCCCACATCAAACGTAGTAGGGTTTGAGTGCGAACGCTAAGCTATTTAGATTGGAGTGGTTGTATTTCCACCAGCAATAGTGTATAGAGAGTGGTCGAAGCAGTATAGTAGTTTTAGAACAAGTGAAGCATGTGAGTTGTGGACGATGACCAGTCAACTTTTCAACCTCGACGCCGACTTGACATACTACCTCAATACCAGACATGATCAAAAAATAAAAAACTATTGTGTCTTCCTCATTTGGTGGGCTAGGTCCCATCATGATGATGCGTCCTGATTCGTGGTCTGATTCGAGCTAGGTCCATTTCTTTCACAGAGCATAGAGCGAACGATGACCGCATACCCGGACCAACCTGTGGAACGAACGGTATGCACACACGCCCTCGCACCAACGAGAGCTCCCATCAGGGTATCCCAAGATGACTACTCCGACGAGCTTTTGCTTATCATAGATTGTGCCAGCGCCTTTCACCTACATTCGCAGACGCTGAGATGAACACGTGATAACTAATCACCTGATACACCTATGTAGTTGAACGGTGACCGAGACTACGTAGTGGCTCGCCCCCGAGCTAGTGGACATTCTGACATTTGCGGGATTGGGCTGCATAGGAGTGTTAAGATAACGGAGTCCTATTCAGACAAATATCCATGATGGTTTCTCTAGGATGTCGCAGCGTAGTATTGGTGTTCATTTATTCGCACGCCATGCCGCGTAGTCGAGCCTATCGTTAACAACTTCGCACACCATATGTTATAATGGATCGTGATGTATACACTTTGTATTTTGCAGGATGGAAGCCTTATTGTTTGGGGTGAATGTGTCTAACTTGTTTTTGCAGGGCATGTTGTGATGTGATATGGTCAAGGCATGATGCTGAATTTTATTGTATGAGATGATCATGTTTTGTAACCGAGTTATCGGCAACTGGCAGGAGCCATATGGTTGTCGCTTTATTGTATGCAATGCAATCGCGATGTAATGCTTTACTTTATTACCTAACGGTAGTGATAGTCGTGGAAGCATAAGATTGGCGAGACGACAACGATGCTACGATGGAGATCAAGGTGTCGCGCCGGTGACGATGGTGATCATGACGGTGCTTCGAAGATGGAGATCACAAGCACAAGATGATGATGGCCATATCATATCACTTATATTGATTACATGTGATGTTTATCTTTTTATGCATCTTATCTTGCTTTGATTGACGGTAGCATTATAAGATGATCTCTCACTAAATTATCAAGAAGTGTTCTCCCTGAGTATGCACCGTTGCCAAAGTTCGTCGTGCCCAGACACCACGTGATGATCGGGTGTGATAAGCTCTACGTCCATCTACAACGGGTGCAAGCCAGTTTTGCACACGCAGAATACTCAGGTTAAACTTGACGAGCCTAGCATATGCAGATATGGCCTCGGAACACGGAGACCGAAAGGTCGAGCGTGAATCATATAGTAGATATGATCAACATAAACGATGTTCACCATTGAAAACTACTCCATCTCACGTGATGATCGGTTATGGTTTAGTTGATTTGGATCACGTAATCACTTAGAAGATTAGAGGGATGTCTATCTAAGTGGGAGTTCTTAAGTAATATGATTAATTGAACTTAAATTTATCATGAACTTAGTACCTGATAGTATCTTGCTTGTTTATGTTGATTGTAGATAGATGGCTCGTGCTGTTGTTCCGTTGAATTTTAATGCGTTCCTTGAGAAAGCAAAGTTGAAAGATGATGGTAGCAATTACACGGACTGGGTCCGTAACTTGAGGATTATCCTCATTGCTGCACAGAAGAATTACGTCCTGGAAGCACCGCTGGGTGCCAGGCCTGCTGCTGGAGCAACACCAGATGTTATGAACGTCTGGCAGAGCAAAGCTGATGACTACTCGATAGTTCAGTGTGCCATGCTTTACGGCTTAGAATCGGGACTTCAACGACGTTTTGAACGTCATGGAGCATATGAGATGTTCCAGGAGTTGAAGTTAATATTTCAAGCAAATGCCCGGATTGAGAGATATGAAGTCTCCAATAAGTTCTATAGCTGCAAGATGGAGGAGAACAGTTCTGTCAGTGAGCATATACTCAAAATGTCTGGGTATAATAATCACTTGATACAATTGGGAGTTAATCTTCCGGATGATTGCGTCATTGACAGAATTCTCCAATCACTGCCACCAAGCTACAAGAGCTTTGTGATGAACTATAATATGCAAGGGATGAACAAGACTATTCCCGAGCTCTTCGCAATGCTGAAAGCTGCGGAGGTAGAAATCAAGAAGGAGCATCAAGTGTTGATGGTTAACAAGACCACTAGTTTCAAGAAAAAGGGCAAAGGGAAGAAGAAGGGGAACTTCAAGAAGAACAGCAAGCAAGTTGCTGCTCAGGAGAAGAAACCCAAGTCTGGACCTAAGCCTGAAACTGAGTGCTTCTACTGCAAGCAGACTGGTCACTGGAAGCGGAACTGCCCCAAGTATTTGGCGGATAAGAAGGATGGCAAGGTGAACAAAGGTATATATGATATACATGTTATTGATGTGTACCTTACTAGAGCTCGCAGTAGCACCTGGGTATTTGATACTGGTTCTGTTGCTAATATTTGCAACTCGAAACAGGGACTACGGAATAAGCGGGCACTGGCAAAGGACGAGGTGACGATGCGCGTGGGAAACGGTTCCAAAGTCGATGTGATCGCGGTCGGCACGCTACCTCTACATCTACCTTCGGGATTAATATTAGACCTAAATAATTGTTATTTGGTGCCAGCGTTGAGCATGAACATTATATCTGTATCTTGTTTAATGCGAGACGGTTATTCATTTAAATCAGAGAATAATGGTTGTTCTATTTATATGAGTAATATCTTTTATGGTCATGCACCTTTGAAGAGTGGTCTATTTTTGATGAATCTCGATGGTAGTGATACACATATTCATAATGTTGAAGCCAAAAGATGCAGAGTTGATAATGAAAGTGCAACTTATTTGTGGCATTGTCGTTTAGGTCATATCGGTGTAAAGCACATGAAGAAACTCCATACTGATGGACTTTTGGAACCACTTGATTATGAATCACTTGGTACTTGCGAACCGTGCCTCATGGGCAAGATGACTAAAACACCGTTCTCCGGTACTATGGAGAGAGCAACAGATTTGTTGGAAATCATACATACCGATGTATGTGGTCCGATGAATATTGAGGCTCGTGGCGGATATCATTATTTTCTCACCTTCACAGATGACTTAAGCAGATATGGGTATATCTACTTAATGAAACATAAGTCTGAAACATTTGAAAAGTTCAAAGAATTTCAGAGTGAAGTTGAAAATCATCGTAACAAGAAAATAAAGTTTCTACGATCTGATCGTGGAGGAGAATATTTGATTTACGAGTTTGGTGTACATTTGAAAAATTGTGGAATAGTTTCGCAACTCACGCCACCCGGAACACCACAGCGTAATGGTGTGTCCGAACATCGTAATCATACTTTACTAGATATGGTGCGATCTATGATGTCTCTTACTGATTTACCGCTATCGTTTAGGGGTTATGCTTTAGAGACGGCCGCATTCACGTTAAATAGGGCACCATCAAAATCCGTTGAGATGACGCCTTATGAACTGTGGTTTGGCAAGAAACCAAAGTTGTCGTTTCTTAAAGTTTGGGGCTGCGATGCTTATGTAAAAAAGCTTCAACCTGATAAGCTCGAACCCAAATCATAGAAATGTGTCTTCATAGGATACCCAAAGGAGACTGTTGGGTACACCTTCTATCACAGATCCGAAGGCAAGACATTCGTTGCTAAGAATGGATCCTTTCTAGAGAAGGAGTTTCTCTCGAAAGAAGTGAGTGGGAGAAAAGTAGAACTTGACGAGGTAACTGTACCTGCTCCTTTATTGGAAAGTAGTACATCACAGAAAACTGTTTCTGCGACACCTACACCAATAAGTGAGGAAGCTAATGATGATGGTCATGAAACTTCAGATCAAGATACTACTGAACCTCGTAGATCAACCAGAGTAAGATCCGCGCCAGAGTGGTACGGTAATCCTGTTCTAGAAGTCATGCTACTAGATCATGATGAACCTACGAACTATGAAGAAGTGATGATGAGCCCAGATTCCGCAAAGTGGCTTGAAGCCATGAAATCTGAGATGGGATCCATGTATGAGAACAAAGTATGGACTTTGGTTGACTTGCCCGATGATCGGCAACCAATTGAGAATAAATGGATCTTCAAGAAGAAGACTGACGCTGATGGTAATGTTACTGTCTACAAAGCTCGACTTGTCGCAAAAGGTTTTCGACAAGTTCAAGGGGTTGACTACGATGAGACCTTCTCACCCGTAGCGATGCTTAAGTCTGTCCGAATCATGTTAGCAATTGCCGCATTTTATGAAATTTGGCAGATGGATGTCAAAACTGCATTCCTGAATGGATTTCTGGAAGAAGAGTTGTATATGATGCAACCGGAAGGTTTTGTCGATCCAAAGGGAGCTAACAAAGTGTGCAAGCTCCAGCGATCCATTTATGGACTGGTGCAAGCCTCTCAGAGTTGGAATAAACGTTTTGATAGTGTGATCAAAGCATTTGGTTTTATACAGACTTTCGGAGAAGCCTGTATTTACAAGAAAGTGAGTGGGAGCTCTGTAGCATTTCTGATATTATATGTGGATGACATATTGCTGATTGGAAATGATATAGAATTTCTGGATAGCATAAAGGGATACTTGAATAAGAGTTTTTCAATGAAAGACCTCGGTGAAGCTGCTTACATATTAGGCATTAAGATCTATAGAGATAGATCAAGACGCTTAATTGGACTTTCACAAAGCACATACCTTGACAAATTTTGAAGAAGTTCAAAATGGATCAAGCAAAGAAAGGGTTCTTGCCTGTGTTACAAGGTGTGAAGTTGAGTCAGACTCAATGCCCGACCACTGCAGAAGATAGAGAGAAAAGGAAAGATGTTCCCTATGCTTCAGCCATAGGCTCTATCATGTATGCAATGCTGTGTACCAGACCTGATGTGTGCCTTGCTATAAGTTTAGCAGGGAGGTACCAAAGTAATCCAGGAGTGGATCACTGGACAGCGGTCAAGAACATCCTGAAGTACCTGAAAAGGACTAAGGATATGTTTCTCGTGTATGGAAGTGACAAAGAGCTCACCGTAAAAGGTTACGTTGATGCAAGCTTTGACACTGATCCAGACGATTCTAAATCGCAAACCGGATACGTGTTTACATTAAACGGTGGAGCTGTCAGTTGGTGAAGTTCTAAACAAAGCATCGTAGCGGGATCTACATGTGAAGCAGAGTACATAGCTGCTTCGGAAGCAGCGAACGAAGGAGTCTAGATGAAGGAGTTCATATCCGATCTAGGTGTCATACCTAGTGCATCGGGTCCAATGAAAATCTTTTATGACAATACTGGTGCAATTGCCTTGGCAAAGGAATCCAGATTTCACAAGAGAACCAAGCACATCAAGTGACGCTTCAATTCCATCCGGGATCTAGTCCAGGTGGGAGACATAGAGATTTGCAAGATACATACGGATCTGAATGTTGCAGACCCGTTGACTAAGCCTCTTCCACGGGCAAAACATGATTAGCACCAAAGCTCCATGGGTGTTAGAATCATTACAGTGTAATCTAGATTATTGACTCTAGTGCAAGTGGGAGACTGAAGAGAAATATGCCCTAGAGGCAATAATAAAGTTATTATTTATTTCCTTATATCATGATAAATGTTTATTATTCATGCTAGAATTGTATTAACTGGAAACATAATACATGTGTGAATACATAGACAAACAGAGTGTCACTAGTATGCCTCTACTTGACTAGCTCATTAATCAAAGATGGTTATGTTTCCTAACCATGAACAAAGAGTTGCTATTTGATTAACGAGGTCACATCATTAGTTGAATGATCTGATTGACATGACCCATTCCATTAGCTTAGCACCCGATCGTTTAGTATGTTGCTATTGCTTTTCTTCATGACATATACATGTTCCTATAAACTATGAGATTATGCAACTCCCGTTTGCCGGAGGAACACTTTGGGTGCTACCAAACGTCACAACGTAACTGGGTGATTATAAAGGAGCATTACAGGTGTCTCCAAAGGTAGATGTTGGGTTGGCGTATTTCGAGATTAGGATTTGTCACTCCGATTGTCGGAGAGGTATCTCTGGGCCCTCTCGGTAATACACATCACATAAGCCTTGCAAGCATACAACTAATATGTTGGTTGTGAGATGATGTATTACGGAACGAGTAAAGAGACTTGCCGGTAACGAGATTGAACTAGGTATTGGATACCGACGGAATCTCGGGCAAGTAACATACCGATGACAAAGGGAACAACGTATGTTGTTATGCGGTCTGACCGATAAAGATCTTCGTAGAATATGTAGGAGCCAATATGGGCATCTAGGTCCCGCTATTGGTTATTGACCGGAGACGTGTCTCGGTCATGTCTACATTGTTCTCGAACCGTAGGGTCCGCACGCTTAACGTTATGATGACAGTTATTATGAGTTTATGCATTTTGATGTACCGAAGGTTGTTCGGAGTCCCGGATGTGATCACGGACATGACGAGGAGTCTCGAAATGGTCGAGACATAAAGATTGATATATTGGAAGCCTATGTTTGGACATCGGAAGTGTTCCGGGTAAAATCGGGATTTTACCGGAGTACCTGGAGGTTACCGGAACCCCCCGGGAATCAATATGGGCCTTAGTGGGCCTTTAGTGGAAAGGTGAAAGGGCTGCCCATAAGGGCTGCGCGCCTCCCCCCTCCCCTAGTCCTATTAGGACTAGGAGAGGTGCCGGCCACCCCCTCTTCCCTCTTTCCCCCTTGGGAGTCCTATTTGGAATAGGATTGGGGGGGGAGTCCTACTCCCGGTAGGAGTAGGACTCCTCCTGTGCCTCCATAGGGCTGGCCGCACCCCTCCCCCTTGGCTCCTTTATATACAGAGGCAGGGGCACCTCTAGACACACAATTGATCATTGAGATCGTTCCTTAGCCGTGTGCGGTGGCCCCCTGCCACCATATTCCACCTCGATCATATCGTTGTAGTGCTTAGGCGAAGCCCTGCGTCGGTAGAACATCAAGATCATCACCGCCGTCGTGCTGACGGAACTCCTCCCCGAAGCTTTGCTGGATCGGAGCCCGGGGATCGTCATCGAGCTGTACGTGTGCTAAGAACTCGGAGGTGCCGGAGTAACGGTGCTTGGATCGGTCGGATCGGGAAGAAGACGTACGACTACTTCCTCTACGTTGTGTCAACGCTTCCGTTGCGCTACAAGGGTATGTAGATCAGACTCTCCCTCGTTGCTATACATCACCATGATCTTGCGTGTGCGTAGGAATTTTTTGAAATTACTACGAAACCCAACAGTTGCAACAATAAATCCATGGAGCGACACTGCTATTACCTTCAACGCAAGTGATGAACCTAGATTCCGAACAGCCCGAGCACCAGCCGCATTGGTCCTCAGTCCCATAGTGGACGGCTTTCGCCTCACCAAGGTGCTCATGGATGGAGGCAGCGGACTGAACCTCATTTATGAGGAAACCCTTCAAAAAATGGAAATAGACTGGAACCGCATCGAGCGAAGCAGCACAACCTTTAGAGGAATAATCCCCAGTCGGGAAGCGCGCTGCACAGGAAAAATCACACTAGATGTGGTGTTCGGCACGCCGGATAATTACAGGTCCGAAGAAGTCACGTTTCAGGTGGCCCCGTTTAAGAGCGGATATAACGCTTTACTAGGGCGAGAAGCATTCACAATCTTCCAAGCAATACCCCATTACGGGTACATGAAGCTTAAGATGCCCGGGCCGAATGGAATTATCACTCTAGCTAGTGATCCGGACATAGCACTCCGCGCCGAAAACAAGACGGCCGCATTAGCCCTTGAGGCGCTATCCGAAGCCTTAGCGGCCGAGGAACTGACTGCGCTGCGCTCCACGGTTAACAGGGATGATGTGATACTCGATAAGAGATCCAAATCCACATCTTCAAGCCAGCCGACGAAATAGTCAAATTCCAGGTCCATCCAACGGACCCAATAAAACAGCTTCATCGGGGCAAGACTGAACCCTGATGCACGCGCACTACGACTCGCGAGAGTTCCTACGAGAGAACGAAATCTTCGCCTGACACCCTTAAGACATGCCAGGGAGCCCTACGAGAGAACTGGGACATCTTTCGCCTGGCACCCTTCAGACATGCCAGGGATCCCACGCAGGCTGGCCGAACACAGCTTAAATATCCTAAAAGGATTTAAACCTGTCAAACAAGCCCTTCGGCGTTTTTCCGAACCCAAGAGACAGGCTATGGGAGAGGAGCTAGCCAAGCTATTGGAGGCCGGATTCATCAGAGACATAAAACATCCGGACTGGCTAGCAAACCTGGTGATGGTACCAAAGAAGGACAAATCCTGGCGCCTGTGTGTCGACTTTAAAGACCTTAACAAGGCTTGCCCAAAGGATCCCTTCCCCCTCCCCCGCATCGATCAAATTATCGATGCCACCGCAGGACACGATTTGTTGTGTTTCCTCGACGCATACTCCGGTTACCATCAAATCAAGATGGCAGAATCAGACCAAGCTGCAACAGCATTCATCACACCATACGGCCCATTCTGCTTCAACACAATGCCCTTCGGGCTAAAAAACGCCGGCGCAACATATCAGCGCATGATCCAGACATGTCTGGCAAATCAGATCGGCAAAACAGTGGAGGCATATGTGGACGATGTGGTCGTCAAATCAAGACATGTCGAATCTCTAGTAGACGACTTGAGGCTTACATTCGATAACCTCCGAAAATATGACATCAAGCTCAACCCGGAAAAATGCGTCTTCGGCGTTCCAGCCGGAAAGCTCTTGGGCTTCATTGTATCCGGTAGAGGAATTGAAGCAAATCCAGCCAAGATCCGAGCTTTGTCACAATTGGATATCCCAAAGGACCTCAAACAAATACAAAAATTAACCGGATGCGTGGCGGCTTTAAGCCGCTTCATCTCCCGCTTGGGAGAAAAGGCACTACCCCTCTATCGCCTCCTTCGGCGCACCGAACACTTCGAGTGGACGGAGGCCGCCACGGCCGGACTTGATGAAATAAAAGCCATATTGGCAACAAACCCAGTCCTGGCCGCGCCGAACACCGGCGAACCAATGTTATTGTACATTGCAGCAACACATCAAGTTGTCAGCGCAGTGCTCGTTGTCGAGCGGGAAACGGATGGACACAAATTCCCCCTTCAAAGGCCGGTCTACTACGTATCCACTGTCCTCACTCCATGCAAATCACGGTACCCGCATTATCAAAAGATTGCATACGCGGTATTCATGGCATCCCGGAAGCTACGACACTACTTTCAAGAGTGTTCCATAACAGTAGCCTCGGAAGTACCACTCAACGATATTATCAACAACCGCGACGCAACGGGCCGGATTGCAAAATGGGCCATCGAGCTTTCCCGTTCGATATAACCTATAAGCCACGGCGAGCTATTAAATCGCAAGTTTTGGCCGACTTCGTCGCAGAATGGACGGAGGCCGAGCTCCCTAAAGAGTACGGCACATATTCAAACTGGATTATGCATTTCGACGGCTCCAAAATGTTGGCCGGACTGGGGGCTGGCGTCGTCCTGACGTCCCCCACAGGAGACACAGTCCAATATGTGCTCCAGATCATGTACATGGATTCCAACAATGCAGCCGAATATGAGGCCCTCCTACATGGTCTCCGGATAGCAGTATCCATGGGTATCCAGCGCCTAGAGGTACGCGGGGATTCAAACCTCGCGATATCCCAAATAAATGGAGACTTCGACGCCAAGGACCCAAAAATGGCAGCTTACCGCAACGCCGTCCTAAAAATGTCAGCTCGGTTCGAAGGGCTGGAGTTTCACCATATAGCCCGAGAAAACAATCAAGCAGCGGACGTCCTGGCACGCATCGGAGCAAAACGCGATGCAGTCCCCCCCAACATCTTTTTGGAAAGATTGTTCAAGCCATCCGTAGCATGGGAGGGGGAACCCGCAAATAACAGCCCGGACCCAGCCGCACCACTCGACGCCGAACAATCTGACACAATTGGAGGCTCTGCCAATGAAATTACACCTTCAGCCCACGTAATAATGGCGGTCATCGCCCCGTGGACAGAACCATTCCTAGCCTACCTTACTAGGCAGGAACTCCCGGAGGACCAAAACGAGGCCCGCTGCATAGTGCGGCGATCTAAAGCCTATAGAGTCCATGAGGGAGAGCTTTATAAGAAAAGCACTACCGGAGTCCTTCAAAGGTGCATCTCCGAAGAGGAAGGGCGGAACCTTCTGGCTGAAATTCATGCCGGACTCGGTGGTCACCACGCCGCTGCTCGGTCCCTTGTTAGCAAGGCTTTCCGTACAGGCTTTTATTGGCCGACGGCCCGGGCAGACGCTCAGGACCTAGTCCAACGATGCGCTGGTTGCCAACTTTTTGCCAACCAAAGCCATATGCCACCCACCGCACTCCAAACTATACCCATCACCTGGCCTTTTGCGGTCTGGGGGCTTGACATGGTCGGACCCCTTAAAGGTGGGACCGATAGGAAAAAATACTTACTGGTCATGGTGGATAAATTCACCAAATGGATAGAAGCCAAGCCTGTTAAAACGGCCGAATCCGGACCTGTGATAGACTTCATATCCGGGGTTGTACACCGTTATGGCGTCCCCCACAGCATCATAACCGATAACGGTACAAACTTTACCGCCGACGAGGTAAAACTCTGGTGCAAAAACATGGGCATCAAGCTCGATTATGCTTCCGTCTATCACCCACAAACCAACGGCCAGGTCGAACGTGCAAATGGTCTTATCATGAGCGGCATTAAACCCAGACTGGTGCGGTCCCTCAAGGAATCTAACACGCACTGGGTAGAGGAGCTCGACTCCGTGCTATGGGGGCTGCGGACCACGCCAAATCGCACCACCGGATACACACCATTTTTTATGGTGTACGGCGCAGAGGCAGTTCTGCCCTGCGACATAATTCATGACTCACCTAGAGTGCGCATGTACGAAGAAAGAGAAGCCGAGCTCGATCGGCAGGACAACTTGGACGCCCTGGAGGAGGAGCGTGACGTGGCAAAAGCCCGTTCCGCATTTTATCAACAGCAGGCCCGAAGATATCAAAGCAGAGAAGTACGGGCCAAAAATTACAATGTTGGCGAACTAGTTCTACGCCTGCCGGATAAGAAAAAGGACAAACTCAAGCCCAAGTGGGAAGGTCCATTCATAATCGACCAAGTCCTGACTGGCGGGGCGTACCGCCTGCGAGATGCGTCGGATAACCGACTCGAGCCGAACCCGTGGAACGCCACCCGTCTCCGAAGATTCTATGCCTAGCGCCGGACTCTGTGTTCGTCTCCTTCCTCTGTCCATTTTTTGCATTTTTCTGTCTTACATTTCTCTCCTTCCCCTCTTTTCTTTTATAGCCCTTAAAGGCTCATCTAGTGACGCGCCACTCGCGCTCATTAAACCTGGGGGCTTCTTTAACAGAAGCTTATTTATACGGGCTTCACGCCCAACACATGCGTCAAACTTCCGCATGTACCTTTTTCTTCACCATTATATGCATCGATATGACTTAAGTTTTGGCCAAGCTGGGTTGCCTGGCTCCTGTGCTTACCCCTACGTTCCCGATTGTTCGGCTAGGCGGTAAAGGGAGCACCTCTGCGATTGTTACTGCCGGGTCAGCCGGATGTGTACCTCAGACTGGGTGAAGCCGAAAGCTAGCGTTCTTAAGGGAATATTCGGTCGGTGAGATAAAAGATGATCTTTTTACTCATTTATGCGCCCCCAGATGCTTTTTTCTGCGTCTTTTTACGCAGTCCGGACATGCACTTTAGGGCATGCCTCCCAGCGAAAGGAACCCCTAACGGAACTATTCTCTCTGGAAGATGTTTCTTACTAACCATGTAATATAACATAACTAGTTGGGCACTTGTCTGATAAAGCACTAATGACCCCTACGCCTGGTCTCCACGCATACCCCGGTTCTTATATAACCGCTATGGTATTCGGACACACTCCGGACCGTCAGGTCCCGAGGTTGAAGCGAAAAGGTCGGCAACGACAAACGATCTACAATCCGGCTAGAAGGCATTACACATGTCAATTCAAAATTACATAGTCATTCTGACTGATTGTATTCCTCTTCTATACCATCTAACAGGCTGTCTAATTTACAGTCCTGCTGGGAATACTTCGCGGCCAACTCTACTTGGCCGTATACTAAGCTCACAGGGATCTCCTTCCCGTCAGGCCCCACTGGTCCGACCTCGGCCATGTGGTTTGGGTCAGACTTCGTAAAACGGGTCTTCACCATGGCCCAGGCTTCCCTAGCGCCTTGTCGGCAGGCCGATATCTTCCACAACCGGAAGCGCCGCCGAGCTCCCTTCAGCTTCTCCGCAAGCTCTCCAAGGCCCTCGGGCATGGAGTGGGCAGGCCATAAGGCTTGGGCAACACCTCGCATCGCCTGCCGAATTCGCTCGTGCAGTTGCATGAGTTCGGGAAGAAGGTCACCCGTAGAACCGGGCATCTCCTCTGCAGGACGACCTGTGAGCATACCTACAGACATTACTCTGTTAGTCGACTTCCTCGCCGAACTCTTTTTTCAAAGTTCGTTCAAGCACTTACTAAATATGCCGCGTCGAAGCCGCTGATTCTCCTTCGTGGAGTCCGACAGCTGGCCACGAACATCTTTAAGTTCGACGTCCAGCCTGGTGTTGGCATCCTGAAGATCATTCTTCTCTCGCCCTCACCTTTGTCAACGTACTCTCACCGGCCTTTAGCCGGCGTAAGAGTTGTTGCTTTCGGATCGAGTCCGGCGCCATCTGCAATATGATTTGTCAGATTTGCACCCACACCGCACAATACTAATCTTTCGAAGTGTATCTTACCTGAGGGGGTCTCTTTGGGCTCCCCTGCTGCGGCTAGTGCGGCCTCTAGTTGGGCCTTGCACTTTTCCAGCTCCTGGGACAGTACGGTATTCTTCTTTGTAAGAACCTGCATATTAAAAGATCCTTAAATCAGTTGCTCTAACTGCTTCAAGTCTCGGGGGCTACTGGCATATATATATATATATATATATATATATTTGACCAAAATTTTCTTACCCGTATGTCTTTTACATACTGCTCCGTGGCTCTGGCTAAACCATTTTGAGCGCGCACGGAGGTACGCATCTCCCGAATTAAAGGCATCTAAAGCCTCTTGGGAGAAACAAGCGTCGCGTAGAACTGTCCGGCGACGCCTGTGGTTCATGGCACTCTCCACTTCAGAATTTGTGGCAGACAGCCTGTCCGCATCCTCTGTCGGAGGAGCGTCCGGTGCGCGCCTTGTGCTCGCCTCCGCTTCCTGGCCAGACGTTGGAGCCTGGCTGGTGGAGGCGCGATTGGCAACCTCTCCGGATGTAGTCCGGCGAGGTCTCTTCGTTCTGAAGATAGCACGAACGTTAATATGCCCTGACAGAATAACACCAGGGAAACAGAGGGTGCGCTATACCTTTGCGCCGGCATCTCAGTCCGGACTACATTCCTTTTTGCCCCACGGGGCCCTGCGGCCCCTCGTTGGCTAGCCGCCGCAGGTTCGGCCTCCTGCCTCGGAAATCTCCCCTGCAAAACACGGTTGTCGTCAGAAACACCGGAATACGTGAGAGTGGAATCTCTTTCAAGGGAATGGGACTCCGGTTTCTGTCACCTGGGAGGCCGGGATTAACCCTGGGTAATCCGCCGTAATGGCTACCAAGGTATTGTCCTTGCTTAGCTGATGGAACACCCCGTCGATAAGCTCGACTGATATGTCCGGATCCTCTTCGGGGTCCAGATTGAGGGACCGTTCTGGGTCCTCGGGCTGTGGAGGGCGGCTGTTTATATCCTTTACCTCCTGTCGCAGTTCCTGCATTGAAGTCGTTAGACTACCTATCCAACCGTGGGAGTATAAAACAAACGGGCAAGCGCAATTGTTCACTTACCCAACTTGGAGGATCGTACATACTGAATCCGGCCCGCGGGTTGACGCGGAGGAGTTCCTCCTTTTCTCCCTTGTACAAAGAGGATAAGATCTTTACTAAGGCGGCGGCTGAGGCCGGCCCCTTACGACCGTAACGGGTGGCGTCATCCTCCCCGTTGAAATCCCACATGGGGTGGCCTCTATATTGAAGCGGCTGCACCCCCCGCATAATGCATGCGGCCATGACTCCAATCATGGTTAGTCCGGAATGGGCCAACAGTCTTATCTGGCCCATCAGGTAAAGGACGTCTCTGTCGCTTTCTCTCTGAGAGCTCCGCGGATGCCAGCTCAAGCGTTTCTTCAATGGGGCACTGTTGAACTCAGGGAGACCGACCCGGATAGGGTCCGGTAGCGGGACGTCATCTATGTAAAACCATTCCGAAGGCCAGTCCTCGTACGCCTTCTTCGGGGTTTCGGTCCCGGCGATGCGCCATACTTCGGCTCCGCCCACTTGGTAGATAGACCCCTCTTGAGAACGGGGCACCAAGCAGAATAACCTCTTCCACAGCGCGAAATGAGCCTCAACGCTTAAAAATAGCTCGCAAAGGGCGACGAAACCCATGATATGTAATACGGAGGCGGGCGTGAGATTGTGCAGCTGGAGACCGTAGAACTCCAGAAGCCCACGGAGAAATGGGTGAATTGGAAATCCCAGTCCACTTACTAGATAGGGGACGAGGCACACCCGCTCTCCTTTAGAAGGATTGGGGGTGCTCTCCGCTTGTTTTCCGCCATTGTAGGTGGCGAGACCGGCTCGGACCAGGACCATGTATGACTGGGGGAGAAATCCCTTCACCTGAAGCGACACTAACTCGCTATGCGGGATGGTGCAACTCTCCCAGTCCCCGGGTTTGGGACCGGAGGGGCGAGGGGAGGAGCTGCGACGGCTGGACATGTTGGAATGGGCCTTTGCTGGAAGCACTCTGATGATGACTCGTGAAGAGGAGAAGATGTGGTTTGCACCTGAATCCCCATCCCGTTAAATAGGTGGCTCGTTTATATGGCTAGTGGTGTGGATGTAAAAACGCCCCGGCTTTTCGCATTCGTTTGACACGTGGAAGACGGCCATTATTGGGCGTGGAAGCCAAGGAGCATTACATTACAAAAATCGGACATTATTCCTACAGGTACACAGGATTTGGAGAAGAACCCGCCTTGCAATGCCGAACAATCTGCGCGCTAGACTTATCGTCATTGAAGCCTGGTTCGGGGGCTACTGAGGGAGTCCTGGATTAGGGGGTGTTCGGGTAGCCGGACTATACCTTCAGCCGGACTCCTGGACTATGAAGATACAAGATTGAAGACTTCGTCCCGTGTCCGGATGGGACTTTCCTTGGCGTGGAAGGCAAGCTTGGCGATGCGGATATTCAAGATCTCCTGCCATTGTAACCGACTCTATGTAACCCTAACCCTATCCGGTGTCTATATAAACCGGAGGGTTATAGTCCGTAGGACATCAACTCCATATACAACAATCATACCATAGGCTAGCTTCTAGGGTTTAGCCTCCTTGATCTCGTGGTAGACCTACTTGTGTACTACCCATATCATCAATATTAATCAAGCAGGACGTAGGGTTTTACCTCCATCAAGAGGGCCCGAACCTGGGTAAAACATCGTGTTCCCTGCCTCCTGTTACCATCCGGCCTAGACGCACAGTTCGGGACCCCCTACCCGAGATCCGCCGGTTTTGACACCGACAGGGGGAGTATTCATTTTTTTGAGCGTAATAAAGAGGCACTTCCTTGCGTGCGAAGATATAGCTGGTGGGTCCGAGCTGTCAGCGGCGGTAACGTTTTTTTGTGAAATACAGAGGCCCTTTCGGTGGGTCCCTGATGTCAGGTGGAGGAATCATTATTTTGCGCGTAATAAGGAGGCATTTCCTTGCGTGCGGCCGTGGACCCAGCTGTCGGCCTCTCCACGTATAGTCCACTTCAGATGCATGTCGGTCGTTGACCATGTTGACCAGGCCGCGCCGAGAGCACCAGGGCGGTGGACGACGGCGAGGCCTAGGAAGGGAACGACACGGAGGCAGGGAAGACTCGGCAGTTGTTTCCCACGCGGAGGGGAGTACGACTGTACGAGGGTTTACTGGTTCGTCTGCCATCGCCGGAGAATAACAGCAGGTGTGGGTGAGTAGAGGGATGGCTAGGCCAGCGATGGGAGTACGGTGGGGCGGTGAGGCCTGCGCGGCAGCAGAGCCGGCCGCGGGGAGGAGGGAGCAGGCAGTCCCGCCGGCGCCTGTGTTTGAGCGGCTGGAGCAGGAAGAGCAGAGATTGAAGAAGCACGACGGCCGTTGGATGGCCATCCAACAGTCACTGCTTGTGCGTCAACCTTTTTTTAGGAAAGCCTCAAATCTGTGGAAAATAGCATACAGCCCATTTGCTAATTCTTAAGGTTTTTTGGAGCCCATATTCTTTTTGTTAGCATTACAGCCCATATTGTGGCCACGGTTAAAAAATTATACGAAATTTTGCATATTTCGGTGCGGTCCGAACTGTTTTTAATCCCGAAATTTCGACTCACATTCAAACTGATTTTAAAAATAAATGTATATCAATATAAAATCCAACAAATTCTCCACGCATAAAAATTAATGTAATTTAAAATCTTGAAATGAAAAAAAAGATATTTGAAACTAATTGCCGGTTTGATGTGTTTTAAAAATGTACAACCCATTTCTCATTACTGATGGGCCATTTTCTCGGCCAGCCGAATGAAAGCTCTCCTCGTCTTGAAAGATTTGCAGCCCAACAGGCCTGACAAAGCGACTTACTTGGCAAATCACAAAAAAACTGGGCTGTGGCCGTGGACCCAGCTGTCAGTCCATTTGTTTTTTAGTCCATTTGGTGGGCTGGGTGAAACAATGATGTAGCATCTATGCAGCCCATTTAAATCCCATTTGCATTTTTCTCGAAAGCCGCGGACTTGCTGGGCTGGGTGAAAATATCATGTTGGGCTAGACGGAGAAATGTTATAAAAACATAAACACATGATTGCACGTCAGTAAAATCTTTGCAAGCTTATGTACGCAATCACTAGGAGTTAACTTGCCAAGTTATATATAAACAATTATTATTATTATTTTGTAAGAACTTTCAACTTATGAAATAAAATATCATTTTAATTTGATGAGTTAATAGTACGTGGGGTATTATTATTTTTTAGGCTAGACGTGGGACAGTTGAGTTGGTTCTAGGGGAAAGTACTGGGAGAAAACTCAGTTTACATCGAAAAAGAAAGTGGGAGAAAATTCAGAGACCTGCTGGGTCCACCTGAGGAGGGGAATATGTTGGGAGGAAGGAGATTCAAAGCACGGCAGCCGAGTGAACTAGTTTTTTTACGGACAAGTGAACTAGTTTACATACATAAGCAAATTGCCACTAAAAAAAGCAATCAGGTTAATGGGTTCTTAAAAGAAATATTTCGGACAAAACAGATAATTACGACACATAGGCTAATGCATGAAACACTCACATGATAAAGGTGCTTATAAACAGATAAAGTACAACATCTAGACCTTCCTGGCACGCTTGATCATGACGCTGCGGCTGTCCGTGTACTCGTCGGTTACGGGAAGCAGACACGCCCTCATGTCCAAGATCTGCATGTACATGTCGTAGCATGCGTATGCGCCCTTGGCCGCGTAGGTTATGTAGGCTAGATTCAGAGGTACCTCCCACGTGTTCAGGTCGTCTTCTTTCATGTTGGCGTATCAGGGGTCGATGATGGTCTCAGCGAGGTCAACCACGGAGTCCTTCTCCTGCCCGTTGCTGATGATCTTGTATTGCTTCTGGATGTCGACAAGCTTGTTGCACCAGATGGCCGAATCGTCGCGTTCTTCCTTCTCTCCACCGTAGCGAAGGTGCAGTCGGCGCTGCCGATGAAACGGGCGAATGCTCCAGAACCTGGTGCAGCCATAGGACTGAGGCGAGGCAGAGCTTCACCGAGTCCGTATCGTTGGTGTACATCACATTCAACTTGGTGCAGCCATAGGACTGAATGGCGAACTCAAAGGGGAACTCCTTGCTGAAGTCCATATCCAGCAGGCTCACCCCTCGGATCGCCATTGGAGTCTCTTCGAGTGAACGAGTGTGTAGGCGGCGGCAGCAGTTCGTTTTTTCAGCTCTTGGGGAACTGGATTCAACAGTAAGCTGAGTGTGTACAGGCGACAACAGTTACTACCCCTCCCTCGTCCGCTGCACGCCCGGCAGAAGATGCACCCTCGGCCACACGTCGGTTCACGAGCGGGTCTGTATTGGTACTGTAATAACAGGAGTTAGTGGTCACTTTACTTAAATTTAATTAGCTTTAATAGAAATTTGTACTTAAAACAAGCAATGCATTCGCTCGTTCTATCAGTGCCACAGGATCAACATGCACAACAATTAGAATTATTATTCTCAGGACGCACACGATCATCACATTTGTCGCACTTTCACAAAAGATAATACTACCGAGTTTGAACTGTTTGTTATGGTTGTTGTCCTCTGCATCATCATGCCGTGTTTCCCAGCTTGCAAGATTCAGAACCAACAAATAAGATCCAAATAATAAGTACAACAAAGATGCCTACACATCTCATTGATTCCCAGCTTGCAAGATTCAGAACCAACAAATAAGATCCAAATAATAAGTACAACAAAGATGCCTACACATCTCACTGATTCCCAGCTTGCAAGATTCAGAACCAACCCATTAGAGCCTTTTGATAAAGTGAATATCGGGATTAAATCCATCTTGGCTAGCCATGTCATACAATCGAAGAACTTGGCGAATGCTCTTGACCGTCACAACATCTGTAGTTGAGTATTCCTGTTTGCACAGCATGTTTGCACAGCACAAACAAGGAGACAAGAGAGCATGATTTCGCTTTAATAGCGGCCTCCTTGAACTCAACCTCCAGCTCTACTTGGATGAGGTCTGCCTGGAGTTCCATGATTCAATTCATGCGCCTTTTTCTGCAGTTCACCTGAAATGAAGCAAAGATTGCATCATTCAGCTAGCAAGAAGTACTTGCTCTTGTGAGCTGGCAGGTTCTTCTTTAGTAGTTGCACTAAAATTGAGGAACATTAAGGTTGGCTGTCCGGCTCATGTAAGGTGCAACTATAATTTTCTTATCCTTTTGTGCAGTTCCACTAAAATAAAGTGCCATTGTGGTGACAGTGACGGCTCCATCTTGCAAAGGCTAATAAAATGTTGCACGAGATTACCAGCAGAACTTGACGGAGATTTTGGAAACTCCAATCACCATTTTGTGCAGTTCCACCAAAATTGAGAGATGTTGCCCACGTGACATTTTAGTTGAACTGCACAAGACACTCATTCCAAAAAAAGTGTTTTCTGCAGTTCACCAAAAGGTCACAATAGCAACAAGGTGAAATGGATATCCCTATCTGCACAAAAAGATAGAAAGTAAACAGTTGCTGGTCAATAAGAATATACGAAACATATACAAAATGAAAAGAAGCATCTTAATTATGTTCATGGCAATCACGCAAGGACAATAGAAATTTTAAAACGTCAGCGGCTTCATGTTACCAGAAGCATTACGATCAACAATGAGATTCCTCAAATATGGGATTACTTTAATGGTGGCATTGCTTGTTTACCAGACACAGTAAATCAACAGCAGCTAAAGAGTTGGTTTAAGGGCATGGGACCGTGGGGACACCAGGACACTCAGCAGCGTAAAGGAGCAACTTACTTATCATACTGGGGAAAACAGCAGGAGTGCCATTGTACTATGTGAGGGCAGCAAATCTAATCCTGGAGACCTTTTACTATGTGAGGGCAGCAAATCTAATCCTGGAGACCTTTTACTATGTGAGGGCAGCAAATCTAATCCTGAGACCTTTTACTATGTGAGGGCAGCAAATCTAATCCTGGAGACTTATTACTATGTGATGGCAGCAAATCTAATCCTGGACATACTCTGTTGGCTTGTCCACCAGCCGCCACTTTCTATCCTTTTTTCAACCAATAATAGATCTGTTCCTTATCCAGTTTGTACTGCGTTTTCCCATTATTTCCCTTTTCAACCAAGAGACCGGTTGGGTATCCGGTCTCTACTACTTTCACCATATTATTTCCTCTTTGAATCAAGTCCTAGATTCATGCTACAACTTTCCCCCCTTTCTTCGTTGTTTGAACAAAGCCCTAGATTCGAATGCATGAAGTAGCTTTACCTCTAATAATACTAAAAATTTAGGTGGCTTTGGAAGAGCTGATGGGAGTAGAAAAAGATGCACATGCAGACACGTGGGGAGCTGGGGCAGTAGAGCAAGGCCGCTTTCGAAGAACTTATACCTGAGGGTCGCCGGGATGTCGGCGGCGGCAGGTCGGATCTGCGGACAATACGGCAGGGAGGAAGAAGGGTCGGAGGACCTCCCGAGCCGGCCATGTGTCGGAGAGAACGGCACAGGGCAGAGGATCGGGCCCCTCCGGCAGCTGTGGGTTTCCTCCCTCGGCGCGATGACCGCGTGAACGATGCACCTTTTAGTCCTCTACACACACCGGCCGAAGGGATCCGACCGGATCTGTGACCAGCGGTGAGCAGAGAGAAAATGTCGCTACCGCTGTCTTGTTTATATCTGGAGAGGATGAGAGAATGAAGAGAGCAACCCTAGTAAAGCAAGCGCTCAGGCCCCTGCGTCCATATATAGTGGAGTGATTATCTTTTTTCTCTCCACAACAAGCGTTTCAATTTGTGTACGTGGCATTAAAGAAAAGAAACTCTCTATTTAAGGTGACTACTGTACGACTCCTACTTACTACTAGTAGTACTACATATTGTTCACTTGTGCTCCCCGCCCCTCCATTCATTGAACAACCCCACGGGTGAATAAACATACAGTAAGTACTGTATTTATATAGAACGAACAAGCTCGAACTATTTTCGCGTAGTTAAAAGTTGAGGGCGGGGCTTTTCCCGGGCAGTACGCGCGCAGTTTTCGGGTAGGGCCAGAAGACTATTTTAAAAAGAAATTAAACTTCGAGACGGCCACATAGCATGGAGCCGACCCCAACGATTTTAAGCTTACATAGGCACGGTACACGCTATCCTAGACTACTATACACATGAAACTGCCACACGAGCGTCCGGGCTGCGCTTGGCTCTTCGCCTCTTCGGGAAGTCGAACAATGATGGAATACTACTGCACTGGAGGAGTACTACAGTACGCTTCTGGCCATCTGACACCGATTGAACTGCTGCATGTCCACCGCGTGCGGGAGGGAGAGCGTGTAGCGAAAGCTTCTCCTAGTCTTGCCAGCCACCACGCTCATGGGCGAGGGAGGGACGCTCCTGCCTTTGCGTGTATGACAGGTGGGCCCTACAGGTGTGTGGCCAACCTGTCATACAGCCAAAGGCATGTGCAGTTAAGTCCGCGAGGGAGAGGATAATCAAACTTCTCGTTGATGTACGAGTTGACGCGACACATCAAAGCACTGCACTCGATATATTTCAATAATTTGCGTGTGTGACTCCCAGATGCAGAGGCCGGGGGTCATCATCCTCCTTTTCGAGAAAAAATAGACGCGTGTGTGAGAGGACGAGTGCGTGCGTGCACCTCTTCTCTTCCTGTATAACGTACTACTAAACTCAGAGTACAAGTTTTTGTGGGTGGCACGATGGTGCGTGCGAGAAGTCCCGAGAGATAGGTTTAATGCATTAATTGCAATGCATGCATGCATAAAGTACATGCATTGGTCAATTTTCTCTTAATACTTGCATGCAATGATTTAATGCACCTTGGAATCTGAACATGTGTTGGGGACAACCAAATTGAGCCTTATAAAATGGAAAAACTAAAATTTTGAGATAAGCCCTATAAAACCGGAAAGGAGGGAGTAGAAAAAGAAGTACTCCATCCGGGAATAGTGCCGCACTTCGAAACTAGAACCGTCAATAAATTTTGAGCTTGCGTCTCATCACATTCCAAATTACTCCACGCTATATTGAATTGCAAACCTGTTCACACCGATCACAACCTAAACGGTTTCCCACTTAGGAGCGTATTAGTACTCGGTTATAAATACTAGTATGCCAAGATGACTGCACATTCCTCCTCAACTCCTCATCCACAAAAACAAACAAGTCATTCAGCATCCTTCCCTTGCGTCTGCCATGGCCAGCGTGAGTTCTGGGTCGAGAGATTGCCACCAGGGAGAGGCGAGCATGGAAGCGGAAGCACGAGAGATGTCCCGCCTCGCTGCGAGAGCAGCCGACATGTCCCGTGCACGGAAGTAGCAGCACAGAGGTCCCCGTGCCGCTGAAGCAGCACGGAGGTCCCGCCGCGCCGTCGATGCAGCAGACTAGCCCGCGCCGCGGAAGCAGCAGAGATGTCCCGCCGTGCGAATGCAGTAGAGATGTCCCGCCGCGGCGGCCTGGGAAAATTTCTCGCGGGCACGCGACGACTGTTACAGGCGCATGCATGCGATCGTCCATAGCCAGACGGATCAGATCTCCCGCTCGGCGAGGTTGCAGGACGACATGATAGCCTCGTTTGAACAGGCTACCGGCGTCATCCGGCAACTAAGGGAGGGCAATGAGAGGCTCCGGGCCGAGCGCGACCTGCTGAGGGAGAAGATCGTCCGAAGTGCAGACCTGCAGGAGGAGACTAGTGCCTTGTTGAAGAAACTTATGGACGAGAATGACATGCTCCGCAACGAGCGCCAAAGGCTGGTGGAGGAATCCGTGGATGTTCTCAAGCAGCGTCTTGAGGACACGAAAGAGCTCATTGCCTGCTCGCCGCGGAGACTAGTTTCCTGGTTTCTTTTGATGTAATAATCGGTTTAGGATGTGGATTGTGTCGTCGGTTGTGAAATGTTGGGTTCTAGGCGGATGTTTGGCCTTTGTTGGCCTCTTGGGATGTTGCGATTTCAATCTGGTAGCTTTTAGTCCTTCGTGTTAGGCTGGAGTTGTGCTGAACTTCTTGTGAATTGTGGTGGTTTTCAGTAATGAAAATCGGAAGGGGCAAGCCCTTCTTTGATAAAAAATTAATCGTCCTTATATATTCATCAGTCTTGCTATAAGTCGCAGTAGATGCTATATAGGTCCGTCGGATCTTACATCAAGATCCGTGCTTTCAGATTTTCTTTTTTCTCTCTTAAATCTCAGTCGAGTGAGACATAGCCACGCCATTAAACAGAGGCTCGGGCGCCATTAATGGAGACCTTGGGAGAGAGGTGGACGCAGATGGAGGTCAAAGGGCTCTCCTCCCGATAAGCACGCGCAGGGGGTCTGATCGCACGCCTCTCGTACTCAAATAGCTACCCTGCACGTCGCCTCCTAGCTAATAAAAAAGGGGACGCGTGGCGGCACGTAAATGGTACTAGTAAGTAGAACGCCCACGGTTTCAATAATACTTGTGTTTCCGATTGTAACGTGACAGCACTTCTTCCAAAATGACTTTGTTGATTGTTAATGTGTGCGCCTTCGCAAATCGGACTGCAAATTTACCACAGCATGTTGGTGCCATGTCATGGCACCAAGCCAAGTTTCATTATTTTCATGCGTGTTTTGGATTTACAGGAATTAAAAAACTAAGTTTCTCAATGTTTCCAACCCAGCCACGACGCCCAGAATTTTGAATTTCATTCCCATTTCTTGCATGGAACCTAGAAATTTACCCGAGGACACACATGTGATTTTTCAACCAACTTTGGTGCACTGGAACATGTGCTTGTATTTCAAATTTGAATTATGCACACAAAGGTGACACGTTCCCTCCCAGAACCACGAGCCTTCTTGAGAGAAGCTCCGATTTGCAAGAAGCTTATACCAAAATTTGTTCCTATTCGGCCAATTTTTTTACCACGGCATGGTACTACCATGACATGACACCATGCCAAGTTTCATGATTTTAAAACCAAGTTTCTCAATGTTATCGACCGAGCCACGATGCCCAGATGTTTGAATTTTATTCTCATTTTTTGCATGGGACCTACTCCCTCCTTCCATCTATATAGGGCCTAATGTGTTTTTCAAGACAGCCTTTGACTATTGACAAGATTAATAGCACATGAGATGTATACTATGCAAATTATATTATTGGAAGCTCCTTTGACATACAAAATTGAAGGTATGCTTTGTGTAAGTTGCATGTCATATATTATTGCTCTAACGTTTGGTCAAAGTTAGCCTCGAAAAACGCATTAGGACCTATATGCATGAGAGGAGTCGACTTCGAGAGAACGTGTTTGTTCGAGAGACACCGAGGAAGACTACTATATATCGATGGTGCATGTAGGCGGGAATTAAACTAAGGGATGGTCTTATTGGTTTCGGGGATATAGGGGAAGAGTGAGAGGCGGGGTAGCTAGAAGGAGATTGTTAAGTGTGAGTGTGTGTTTTACCCATCCAGGCGGAAGTTATGTGCACAAAAGAGGAGAACGATTCGATGTGGCGTTAGGATTGAGGGTAATTAACTACGTATGGAGACATAGAGACCTTGAACGTGCATGTGTGAGAGGTATACATGTATACGTGGGATGTGTGTGTGTGCGCGCGCGTGCATGATCGAGATAAAAGAAAGAAGACATAAGTCATAAGATCAACGACATGGGAGAGACGGATCGGTATGACAATATGCATGCATGTGAGAATGCATGGAAGAAGTCCCGACAATTGAGCATGTGTTTTTGTCTTTAAGAGATAGTGGCGTGGGCTGGAGCATGCATCTATGGCGAGCAGAGGGAGTGAGGCGCAACGATTGTGCAAAAGAGACCAACCTATAAATGCATATGTATGGAGAGACATATATAGTGTGGGTGATAGGAAGCAAGACTCCGTGCGAGAAAGAAATGTTGACGGAGAAACTACAGATAGATACAGAGATGGAGATGCTAGCTAGAGGGACATCCGCTAGTTTGGGTGTTGGAGATGACCGTCGGGTGGTTCAAAGGGTGAAGTTATATATGTGTGTGAGAGGGCACTTGACTGCATGTAGAGAGAAACATATGTAGTGTGCGTGATAGGAATCAAGAGTGAGGGCGAGAAAGAAGGTTGATGGAGAAACAGATAAATAGAAAGATAAAGATGCTAGCTAGTGTGCGTTAGAGATAGGAGTCGAGTGGATCAGAAGGCTGGGTTATGTGTGTGGGTGTGAGAGAGATAGAGAGAGGGTGCGTGTGAGTCACATACAAACAGATATCAGAGAGAAATGAGATCCAGAGAGACGGAGTTTTGTGTCTGCGAGAGAGAAAGATATTTCACAACGAGAGTGATAGCTAGAGAGACATACGAGGGAACGCAAGATATCTCTAGGGAGAGAGGGTGTGTGTGAGCGACATACAAGAGAACAATGGAGAAATATGAGACCCTGGGAGACAGAGTTTGTGTTTGTGTGTGAGAAAGAGATATTGAAGAGGAAGAGTCGTAGGTTCTCATATCTAAGGAGCGAAAGACATCTCTGTATGAGGGGTGTGCGAGTGGCACACATGGGAATAGTAGAGAGAAATGAGACCCCGGGAGACAAAGTTTTGTGTTTGTGTGAGAGAAAGAGATTCCACATGGAGAATCATAGTTAGAGACACATAGCAGGGAGCGAGATATACTTAGAGAGAGATAGAGTGATGAAGGTCGAGGGAGAGAGTACCGTCAGTGTGTTACGAAGATAAAAGATCATTGTCGACATACAGGTAGCACGAGAGATACCTGAGAGACGATGAACGCGTATAGGTCCAGAGAGATAGTCCTATATAAGCATGAGTGATAGCTATATGAGACGAATATCTGGATTAAAGGGGATTCAAATATTTAAACTGGAGATCACGACATCGATAATATCATAACGCAAATTGGTGTATCAAACATGCATATTCATTTGAATTTGGGCACACGTGTAATGTTATATAGTTTATCAATATTGGTGATCCATAGATTCTTCAATTACAAACAATGCATGGTTTATATGCAATTAATGTCTAAACGGGATTACACTATATGTTGCGTGTGTGAAACACATTATACATGTTTGAGAAGTAAAAAAACCGCATGAAACACACATTAATTGGAGACAGTTAGCGAGGAATGCATACATTGGATTTCAACATAAAGTGGTTTCAAATATTTGAAAATCCAAATTGATGGATACAACCTTATGAATCTGAGATCATGCCATTTGTAAACCATATTTATGTATAAATGGTGTTGTGCTTTTGAAAGTATATATAAAAAATGATGTATATAGAATGTAATTCCAATTGAAAATGGATCCCGCCCGAAAAAAATAGAATACAAACGGGATTCGAATTGAGTTGGCACGGTAAACGTGCACTCTGCAAAATTTGAACGAAGCGGGGAAAGTCGCAGTAACCGCCCGAAACCAAAATCTGCGAGATGGAAATCACTACTGCCTATCCCTGCCACGCAAAGCCTATATGCTGGATTTCTATAGGTTTCGATAGGGGTAGGTTTGTAATTTCACCCAAACGTGACGTAACCGCCTCTCACCCGGATTCATACACGGTGGGCGCCAAAACACAGTGTGTCCTCGGCCGAAATCGACTCCCTCCCCGATTCATATTCATACACGGTGGGCGCCAAAAACAAACTCTCGTCGGCAAATATTCGGTGTATGCGAGATTACCGTCCTATCCCCAACCGACTAGTGTTGCTGTGATGTAGTAGAAATTTGAAACGGGGGCTAAGTTTGTAAATTTCCTCGCATTTGAGACAAGCGCGCCCTGAATACATGGTTCCCCTCTCTACCTCCCTTTTCCCCATTCGACTCCGTGGGCGCCAAAACACCCTCTCCACCCCACCCTCCTCCGTCCGCCGCCGTCCGCCACCCCATCCACCGCCGTCCTCCTCCACCATGCCGGAGCTGATACCCCGACGCCGCCGTCCATTACAAGAGATCGACCTCTCTCATCCACGGCTTCGGACCGGGATCCTTGCATCCCGTCCTCTCGCTTCATCCCCGCCGTCGTCCACCTTGCCGGCGCCGCTCCTACGACCGTCTCGTCCACCGCACCCCGCCACCGTCTACCCTCCTAGATCTGCTTCCACGCCGCCGACAGCCATCGCTACCGCAGCAATCAAATTCTCAGCAGATGCGTACACGGCACCGCACCAGAGGCAGTACTCTTTCGTATCTGCTCAACTTATTTATCCCGGCAAGAAAATAGATCGCCACTGCTTTACTCTGATTTCTTGTCTTGGTTGCGAAGTTGCCTTTGTCCGGTTTGCACCTTCAGATCCGCCATGGCACGCTCAACACTATACTCAATGCTTATGGTTTTCCCTTTTATATCCACACTAGTTTAAATCACAAGTAGACTAAATTTCAAATTGGGTCAGTCGATTTTTCAGAGCTCGCCGGAGTTTTCGCCGGTGCGATCAAGGGGCTCGGGTGGGGATGGTGGTTGTGGGGGCCGGTGGTGGGGCCTCGTCGAATGAAGAAAACTCGACGCGGGTTGGTGTGGCAGAGGAACACAGGCGGTGGGGCCGGTGGTTCGGCCGGCGGCCCGTGCGGTGTTCTGTATGGGAAGCACAGTATGTTCCTTGTCAGGAAGGGGAGCAGGGACATCTGCAGTCAACAGCTGATAGAGCTGGCCTGTACGTGATCGATAGGCTTTCAATTACTAGCGGCAATACAACACCGTAATTTCCAGCCAGTTCCACTTTCCCGATTTATATATCCTGGTTATGGTGTACCCCTGTTATGTACACTATGATCTGCCTAGTTGCTGTGTGCTCTTGTTATCATGGTTTGGCAATAAACTCTCTATACAGTATATTATGAACCTATCATCTGCCAGCTATCCTTACTTCTGGAGCCTATTTTTTTGTGTACTTGTGCCAGATTATATAAATGCACGCACCATATTACAGCACACATGAGCTCTCTCATCAGAATCCAGTGATAGCACACAAGTGTTTACAGGGGCGCCCCTATATTAGAATATCATCTGCATTACAAAGATAATCTCACAACTATTTATGTTTTCATGGTTCTCAGATATTATACGCAATTACAGTGAATATCAGAATCCGCGCATCAGAAGAATATTGTGGAACACTGCAATGACTTACAAAATTGGCAGCAAGGCATTGAGTGCCATTCTGGAAGCAATGAAACTCGTACGCTCCCCACCTGTTGATTCTTGTTCAGAATATCATCCTAATGACTATTCTAACCTCGAGGAGTCAAAGGCAGATGGCCTGTCCTGTTCACCCATCAAGGTGCCTGTTCTAATTTGGCAAGGTTTTATTGATTGCGCGTATCTTGCATATGTTGTCTTGCATTTCTTCTACTTTGTTGCACCGCCATCTGCTTAGTTTACTCATCATATATGTCGAGATGCCATGCCCATCCATTATCAATACATATTCCATCTGTCATCATACCATGTTTTTCCACTCAAATGTTTTCTTGTGCATCAGACATCAAAAAGGAAGAGGGTGATTGCCGAACCTGAAGGAGCACCAGCAAAGTCCTTGAAAAACGTGGTGGTGCCAGAGAAATCAGACAGCACCCCACTTATATTGGTTGTACAACCAGTGACACAAAACGTAGGACCGACTCCAGCAGACTGTACCCATACTTCACTGGCCACACCACTAGCCCCACCACACAGGACCTGCACTCCAGCAAAAGGTATACCGATTTCATTTGCCATAGCACCAGCTGTACCACAGAAAAATCCCACTCCAGCAAAAAGTACAGCAAGTCCACCGGCCGAAGACCTATCCCAACTGCAGAGACGGCCAATTCCTGCAGATTGGAACCCCATTCCATTTATTCCCAGTTTAAAAGACAATGCTTTCAATGTTGTTAGGGACTACGTGCATATATTCCCATCATGGGAAGATTATTGTGAAGACAAACACCATTTTCACATCTTCCTATCCAACTTACGTGTAAGTGCTATTATTCATGGTTATTATTTTCCTTGTTTTCTACTGATTGAACACATCAATGATTTACATTACATTGTTGTAACTAGGCGAGGGTCAATCTGGATAGTCATGACGAGCAAAGCTTGCTTGTGCTTTTCAAGGAAGCATTGCAGCAGTATCGGTGTTACCTGAGGAAATCACACTTTGATGGCAAGTCTATAAACGAATTTCTGGTGAAGTCTCCTGTGCTAAATTTAGAAGACATTGAATGGAAAAACCTTGTTATGCACTGGTCTCGTTCCCAGGATGAGGTACTGTCTATGAAATCACATGACAATTTGAACTTCTACTTTTCCGCATGTGCCTTACGGATCTTTTTTGCAGGAAATCTGCTCGAAGAAGAATTCCGGTTTGACAAGAACGACAGGATATCGCAAATATGCTGCCCGCTGCTTTGCTCTTGTTAGTACCTGTTGTCCTGTATCACTGTACTTGCATACATACCTGGTTCATTATGTGACAGCAGTATGCATGATAGCTTGCTTATCAATTGTTCGCTCCAAATTATCTGATCTGTATGAATGGTTACATTAGTGTAGAATATATCCAATGCCAATGTTTTTTTAGCTCTGCATTGTTCTTGTAAGTACATGCTGTCCTTTATCAGTGTACTTATAATGACAGGTAGTTGTTCATGTACCATCACTCTGCAGCTTATTTTCCTTTGCCCTCCATTTTCTACACATCAGATCTATATTTACTCTTACCATAAGGTTGGTACTGAAGAAGTTTAGCTGTGCATTGCTCTTGGCTGTACCTTTTGCCTGTATCGCTGCACTTACATTTATAGCTACTTGGTTATGTAGCATCACTCTTCATCTTATCTTAAATATTCTCCATTTTTTCGTATATTATCACATCTATATTTACTCTTAACAAAATGTAGAATAAAGGCAATGCTTTTGAAGAAGATTCTGTGGTAAACTTCTTGAATTGCCCCCCCCCATCAGCATGGACAAGGCCTTTATAGAGCCTGTCTTCACCAATAATGTAAGTTTGTCCATCTCAAGCCTTCAAACTTTGTTGTATATATTTGGTTAGGCATGACTGCAACAGCTGTTTATTTTTGGTGTTTGCATCAAATTGCTTGTTTAAAGTTTATTATATGTAGTTCATAAACAAAAGTTTGTCCTTTCTCAATTTAAGTTTTCAGTTGTACAACCAAGTTCCTTCTTCATACCATGTAAATTAAACTATACAGAGCAAGTGATCTTCTTTTGCACTGCATGTATGCTTCTGTTCTTCATCCGTAATCCAGTGGTGTGGTGAACCTACCCACTACAGCACAATGTCATATTCTGCAATGTCTTAACTATGAACAATGTCATATCATTCTACTATTATTTAAACCGTCTCTTTATTTGCCAATCTGAAATGGTATAAATTGACAGCACACTAACCATTGATACTTATGAGTTCTTGATCTGTAATCCAGTGGTGTCGTGAAGCTGCCAACTCCTTCACAATGTCATTTCCTGCCATGTCTTGACCTGAACAATACCATATTGTGTTAATGCAAATTTAAACTGTGTCACTTTATTCGTCAGTAAGAAATGTGATGAATTGTCAGCACTGATACTTTTATGTGCAAAACCTGTCATCTGTCTGCTTGTTTATCTTTCAGAGTGAGGAAGATATAAGTGTTGAACAAGCGCAGTCTCATCATCTTGCTCAGCTGCTTGCGCTGCAGCTCCCCAGCAGGGCTAACCTTTCTTGAACTCTATTGAAGTGCTGTCGGTTTTGTATATTATTTTGTCGGCGTGTTTATTTGCACTGGTGGCGATCTTTGATGCCCAGTGTATGTAATCTGCTGTCTGCTTGTGCTTTATTATCATAGTGGCGAACTTTGATGCCCAGTGGATGTAATATGCCGTAATTTCTTTATTGTATAGTCTAGGTTTTTTCTTATTCACGATGCTGCAGTTATTTTACTGTATATATATCCTGTCTTCGCAGTAAACCGGCCAAACCGTAAAATTACGGTACATAATCGGGCCGTCATGCAATCACGATGTAGGTTGGGCCTGAAACGTGCGAACAGCTCACGGGCCGGCAGCAGCCCGAAATGAACCCCGGCCCATGATTGTGCGAATCAAATCACGGGCTTTTAACTGGCCAAAAATTGTCTCGGTCCTTGTTTGGCCCAATCAGATATCGGCTGCGAGCAGGCCGGATGCAAACCGGGCCGTAGTTAGGCCCAACTATATGACGGGCTTTTAACAGGAAATTAATATAGGGCCGAAATGTTAAACGGGCCCTTAACAGGCCAAAACTAATATCAGGCCGAATTACTAAGTGGGCCTTTAGCAAGTGGGCCCAAAAGCATAGTGTCCAGTTGACGGGCCGAATCTGATATGGGCCATAATTGAGCCCAAAGCCTCTTAAAGGGCCGGACCTGATCTGGGCCGTAATTTGGCCCAGAACGTGGTAGGCCTTTACGGGCCGGATCTCATATGGGCCACTATTAGGCCCGGAGCGTGGCAGGCCATTAATGGACCGGATCAAATATGGGCCGGCATTTGGCCCAAAACATGGCAGCAGTTAATGGGCCGGCCTACTAGGGTCCAAAATCTTGTGGGCCTACAGCTGGGCCGGCCCTTAATGTCGGCGAAATCTCGTGGGCCTTTAGCTGGGCCGGCCCATTATGACCCGCAAGAATCTTGTGGGCCTTTACCTGGGCCGGCCCATTATGGCACAAAAAAATCTTGTGGGCCTTTACCTGGGCCGCGCCCATTATGGCCCGCAAAATCTTGTGGGCCTTTAGCTGGGCCAGCCCATTATGGTCCGCAAAATCTCGTGGGCCTTTAGCTGGGCCGGCCCATTATGGTCCGCAAAATCTTGTGGGCCTTCAGTTGGGCCGGCCCATTTAAACTTGATGGGCCGGTCCACGTGTCAACATATCATAGGCGCGTCTCGCCCATTGGATGAGTTGACACGTGTCTCCTCCAGCCAATGATGATTTTACATGGAAAATCCCCATTGGTCGGGGCTGTTAACGGGTTATCGGATCCAAAACCCGACCCGATAGCTTAACGGCGTTCCGTTACGGTGGATGCCACGTGTCGGTCACCCTTGACGAAAGCACTTCTGTGACGCGTGATTTATTGTCATGGAAGTGGACACTTCCGTGATGATAATTTTGGTAATGTCATGGAACACTTCTACGACAGCACAGTATGACTATCTTGATTCTGTCATAAATTTGTCATGGATGTACATGCATGACAAAAAAAGCGACCTACTGTGACAAACACGTATCATCATGGAAGTGTATTTTTTTGTAGTGATATATCTCTTCTCACCCTCGTGGGCAGGGTGTGGCCCCCCTGGTGAGTTTCTCCCGCTGAGTATTTTTTATATATTTGGAAAACATCATCCGTGAAGTTTCAGGACTTTTGGAGCTGTGCAGAATAGGTCTCTAATATTTGCTCCTTTTCCTAGCCCAGAATCCCAGCTGCCGGCATTCTCCCTCTTTATGTAAACCTTGTAAAATAAGAGAGAATAGGCATAAGTATTGTGACATAATGTGTAATAACATCCCATAATGCAATAAATATCGATATAAAAGCATGATGCAAAATGGACGTATCAACTCCCCCAAGCTTAGACCTCGCTTGTCCTCAAGCGAAAAGCCGAAATCGAAAAATATGTCCACATGTTTAGAGATAGAGGTGTCGATAAAAATAAAATACGGACATGAGGGCATCATGATCATTCTTAGAACACAACTTATATAATTCTTGTCATATAATCTCTTATGCTAGAGTAATAATTCAATCACAATATCAAGTATGAATCGTAAACTTCATTGAAAACTAACAAACTATAATCTCAGTCATTGAGCAATTGCAATTTATCATAACATAGGAAAGAGTCAATGTATAAGAGCTTTTCAGCAAGTCCACATACTCAACTATCATATAATCTTTCACAATTTGACACTCACGCAATACTTATGGGTATGGAGTTTTAATCGGACACAGAGAAAGATAGGGGCTTATAGTTTTGCCTCCCAACATTTTACCTCAAGGGTAATGTCAACAATAATAGTTCATGAAAACTCACATCCAATTAGCCATATATACCAGGATCTTTCCAACATACTGTGCTTGCCAAAGATAAAATGTAAAAAGGAAGGGTGAAGATCACCATGACTCTTATGCAATGTAGGAGATAAAAGTAAAAGATAGGCCCTTCGCAGAGGGAAGCAGAGGTTGTCATGCGCTTTTATGGTTGGATGCACAAAATCTTAATGCGAAAGAACGTCACTTTATATTGCCACTTGTGATATGGACCTTTATTATGCAGTCTATCGCTTTTATTTCTTCCATATCACACGATCGTATAAAGCTTATTTTCTCCCACACTAATAAGTCATACATATTTAGAGAGCAATTTTTATTGCTTGCACCGATGACAACTTACTTGAGGATCTTACTCAATCCATAGGTAGGTATAGTGGACTCTCATGGCAAAACTGGTTTAAGGGTAGATTAGAAGCACAAGTAGTATCTCTACTTGGTGCAATGAATTTGGCTAGCATGAGGGGGAAAGGCAAGCTCATCATGTTGGAAGATCCAAGACAATATAATTCATCTCAGATGTAAGAAAACATAACCCATTACGTTGTCTTCCTTGTCCAATGTCAACTCTTTAGCATGTCATATTTTAATGAGTGCTCACAATCATAAAAGATGTCCAAGATAGTATATTTATATGTGAAGACCTCTCTTTCTTTATTACTTCCTATTAATTGCAACGATGACCAAAACTATGTTTGTCAACCCTCAACAACTTTTATTCATCATACTCTTTCTATGTGAGCTCATTACTCTCCATAAGACTACATGATCTCTTTGTTTCTTTTTATTTCTTTCTCTTTTCTTTTATTCACTTAGGATCATGGCAAAATAATCAAGCCCTTGACTCAACACTAATCTTTATTATATAGCTCACGGACTCGATTACATAGAAGGATAATAAAGCAAAACTCACAACTAGATCATACTAAGAACTTTTATTCTACTAGATCAAGATATTACCAAAAGGATCGAACTAAGAAAAAGTGAAGATAAAAGTGATGGTGATACGATACCGGGGCACTCCCCCAAGCTTGGCAGTTGCCAAGTGGAGTGCCCATACCAGATACTCAATTCTTCTTTTTTGATGGAGACGGTGGAGATTTTGTTGATGGCGTAGGCTTGTCGTCCTTCTTCCAAGGCATAGGCTCACCATCATAGAAAGATGACCGGGTCTCCGGGATCCTCAAATCTGCAGCCAAACTCATCCTTTTGAATCTATATTCATACTCACAGTTTTGGTTTTGCAGGTCATAGATTTGAGCTTGAAGGTGCTCAATTTTCTCGTGAAGCTTGAAGATGGTCTCCCCGATGTTGTCGGCATCCAGCTTGTGTTTGTTGGTGAATTCTGCGATCATCATGTGGTTGGAGTTGAGTCCACGCTCCACCATCCCCTGACACTTGAAAACTTGTTGCTCCATTGCTTCGAGCCTCGTCTCCACGCTTCCGGTCCCCTTCGGTCCCTCAGCATCACGGATGTGCAGCAACCCATCACGCATCTCAATGGTTTGAGGGTGTCGCTGCACCTCCGCGAGGTAAGGGTTGATGACCTTCTCAAAGAACTTGTCCTTGGGAGCACTTGGAGATGCATGATAATCTAGATCTGTCAGAAAAACAGCTCGAAACAAAGACAGGAGATTTTTGCGTGATACGGGAGTCAAAACCCCCGGGAGATTATATAATGAATTTTTACCGACCAAAATGTGTCTGTGTGAAAAACGGAGTCCGGAGAGCACACGAGGTGCCCACACGAGGTAGGGGGCGCGCCCTCCATCACACAAACAATGGGGGCCATCTCACCATACCCATCACAAAAGATAAGCACGGGCGCAATTAATGCTGCACTAATCATCCAACAATAATAATCACAATCCCCGGGAGACACCCACGCCACACTACCCTGTCCGCTCTCCAGCTCGCACTTACCCTCTACCTGGATAAGTGAGCAGCCGAAACTCTAGCCCGCTACGTCCTGTAAATTTTTCAATCCTCCCATCTCAAAATACGTGTCATGTATGAAACCGGAGTCCGGAGAGCCCACGAGGTGCCCACACGAGGTAGGGGGCGCGCCCAGTAGGGTAGGGCGCGCCCTCCACCCTGTGGAGCCCTCGTGTCCTTCCCGGACTGATACTTATTTTTCTATTTTTCTAAATATTCCAAAACGGAGAAATATTGCCTTAAAAACTGTTTTGGAGTCGGTTTACTTACCGTACCACATACCTATTCCTTTTCGGAGTCTGAAACGTTCGAAAGTGTCCCTTATGTATTCCTCCGGGGTTACGGTTTCAATAACATTGGTTTCAACATTTATGGGATTACCTGAGATATAATGTTTGATTCTTTGACCGTTCACCACCTTCGGATTTGTGCCTTCGAAGTTGTTGATTTTTATGGCACCGGAACGATAGACCTCCTCGATAACGTAAGGACCTTCCCATTTAGAGAGAAGTTTTCCTGCAAAAAATCTTAAACGAGAGTTGTATAGCAATACATAATCACCTACATTAAACTCACGCTTTTGTATCTTTTGTCATGCCATCTTTTAACTTTTTCTTTAAACAACTTGGCATTTTCGTAGGCTTGGGTTCTCCATTCATCAAGTGAGCTAATATCAAATAACCTCTTCTCACCGGCAAGTTTAAAATCATAATTAAGTTCTTTAATAGCCCAATAAGCCTTGTGTTCTAGTTCGAGAGGTAAGTGACATGCTTTTCCATAGACCATTTTATACGGAGACATACCCATAGGATTTTTATATGCAGTTCTATAGGCCCATAATGCATCATCAAGTTTCTTGGACCAATTCTTTCTAGACCTATTAACAGTCTTTTGCAAAATTAATTTGAGTTCTCTATTACTCAATTCTACTTGACCACTAGACTGAGGATGATAAGGAGATGCAATTCTATGATTAACATCATATTTAGCAAGCATTTTACGGAAAGCACCATGAATAAAATGTGAACCACCATCAGTCATTAAATATCTAGGGACTCCAAACCTTTGGAAAAATAACTTCTTTAAGCATTTTAATAGAAGTGTTATGATCAGCACTACTAGTTGGAATAGCTTCTACCCACTTAGTAACGTAATCAACAGCAACTAGAATATGTGTGTATCCATTAGAGGCAGGAAAAGGTCCCATATAATCAAAGCCCCAAACGTCAAATGGTTCAATAACAAGAGAATAATTCATAGGCATTTCTTGACGTCTACTAATATTACCAATTCTTTGACATTCATCACAAGACAAGACAAACTTACGGGCATCCTTGAAGAGAGTAGGCCAATAAAAACCAGATTGCAATACCTTATGTGCAGTTCTATCTCCAGCGTGGTGTCCTCCATAAGACTCGGAATGACACTTGCGTAGGATCTGTTCCTGTTCATGCTCAGGTACACAACGTCTAATAACACCATCTACTCCTTCCTTATAAAGATGTGGGTCATCCCAAAAGTAATGTCTCAAATCATAGAACTTTTTCTTTTGTTGGTATGTGAAGCTAGGTGGTATAAACTTAGCAACAATATAATTAGCATAATCAGCATACCATGGAGCAGTATGAGAAGCATTTATGACATTTAATTGCTCATCAGGAAAGCTATCATCAATAGGTAGTGGGTCATCAAGCACATTTTCTAACCTAGACAAGTTGTCTGCAACGGGGTTCTCAGCTCCTTTTCTATCAACAATATGCAAATCAAATTCTTGTAGCAAGAGAACCCATCTAATAAGTCTAGGTTTAGCATCTTTCTTTTCCATAAGATATTTAATAGCAGCATGATCAGTGTGAATAGTTACTTTAGAATCAACAATATAAGGTCTAACTTATCACAAGCAAATACAACTGCTAAGAATTCTTTTCAGTAGTAGCATAATTTCTTTGAGCATTGTCTAGAGTTTTACTAGCATATTGAAACATTTAGTTTCTTATCAACTCTTTGTCCTAAAACAGCACCTACAGCATAATCACTAGCATCACACATAATTTCAAAGGGTAAATTCCAATCAGGTGGCTGAACAATAGGTGCATAAATCAATGCTTTGTTAAGTATTTCAAATACTTCTACACAATCATCATCAAAGACAAATGGTATATCTTTTTGTAATAAATTAGTCAGAGGCCGGGAAATTTGTGAGAAGTCTTTAATGAACCTCCTATAAAATCCGGCATGACCAAGGAAACTTCTTATACTTTGATGTCCTTGGGACATGGCATCTTTTCAATAGCATCAACCTTGGCTTTATCAACTTTAATACCTCTTTCAGAAACTTTATGCCCCAAGACAATACCTTCATTAACCATAAAGTGGCACTTTTCCCAATTCAAGACAAGATTAGTTTCTTCACATCTCTGCAAAACTCGATCAAGGTTGCTCAAGCAATCATCAAAAGAAGATCCATAGACGGAAAAGTCGTCCATGAAAACCTCACAAATCTTTTCACAAAAGTTAGAGAATATAGCCACCATGCATCTTTGAAAGGTAGCAGGTGCATTACATAAACCAAAAGGCATACGTCTATAAGCAAAAGTACCAAAAGGGCATGTAAAAGTAGTCTTTGATTGATCTTTGGCTGGCACAGGTATTTGAGAGAAACCAGAATAACCATCTAGAAAGCAAAAATGTGTATGTTTGGACAATCTTTCTAGCATTTGATCGATAAAAGGTAAGGGGTAATGATCCTTTTTAGTAGCCTTATTTAATTTGTGGAAATCAATTACCATCCTATAACCTGTAATAATTCTTTGAGGAATCAATTCATCTTTATCATTAGGAACAACAGTAATACCTCTCTTCTTAGGGACAAAATGGACAGGGCTTACCCACTGACTATCAGCAACGAGATAAATTATACCTGCCTCAAGGAGCTTTAGTATCTCCTTTCTTACCACTTTTTTCATTTTAGGATTCAGCCGGCGTTGATGATCACGAACTGGTTTAGCATCTTCTTCCAAATTAATTTTATGTTGACATAGAGTGGGACTAATGCCCTTAAGATCATCAAGAGTATACCCAATAGCAGCACAGTGCTTCTTCAGAGTTTTCAATAATCTCTCTTCCTCATGCTCTGAAAGGTTAGCACTAATAATAACAGGATATATCTTTTTCACATCAAGATAAGCATATTTAAGAGTATGAGGTAACGGTTTAAGCTCAAACACGGGATCACCCTTGGGTGGAGGAGGATCCCCTAGGATTTCAACAGGTAAATTATTTTTCAGAATAGGTTCATGTTTAAAGAATACTTCATCTAATTCCCTTCTTTCATTCATAAACATGTCATTTTCATGGTCTAGCAAATATTGTTCTAAAGGATCACTAGGAGGTACGGCAAGAGAAGCAAGACCAATAATTTCATCCTTACTAGGTAATTCTTCTTCACGGTGTTGTCTACTAAATTTAGAAAAATTAAATTCATGAGTCATATCATCTAAACCGATAGTAACATCTCTTTTGCAATCTATGGTAGCATTAATAGTGTTTAAGAAGTGACGGTGTCTTGGACTAGGGGGTACTCACTACGTCATCTCCCGATCTGTTAGATTGGGCCGAGGACCCCCATGGCCGTATACTCATGGGCCAGTTCGGACATCTGCCGCATACATGGAAGATTCTACAAGACTTGGTGATCAAGACAAGGGCTCCTCCCCACCGGCGTATTCGGCTAGGACTCTTGTTATCTTAGGCCTCTGGTGCATTATATAAACCGAGGCCAGGCTAGTCTATAGATCATATAAAACAATCATACCATAGGCTAGCTTCTAGGGTGTAGCCTCTCCGATCTCGTGGTAGATCAACTCTTGTAATACTCATATCATCAAGAATAAATCGAGCAGGACATAGGGTTTTACCTCCATCAAGAGGGCCTGAACCTGGGTAAAACATCGTGTCCCCTGCCTCATGTTACCATCCGCCTTAGATGCACAGTTCGGGACCCCCTACCCGAGATCCGCCAGTTTTGACACCGACATTGGTGCTTTCATTGAGAGTTCCGATATGTGATCGGCAAAAGGATCGATGCCTCGTCTGCGGGTCAACTACGATGCCGGCATCTTCGTCGCCGGCTCGACTGGTCACCTTGGCTCGACTGAGGACCGTGCTCCATCTCCGATCGTCATGTTCGGACGAGGGCCTTCATCAACATCAACTCCGATCTCTATCAAGATCATGGAGGAATCATCCATGGAGCTCAGGGGCTCAACGTCAACATTGCCCTCGGGCGACCATGTTGTTTTTCTGAACAGCAAACTTGTATCTGCTGCCACCACCTTTAGAGCATCGCTTTGACGATCCCTTTGGTGGAATTGTGCGTAATTGAGTTTACAAAAGCCATGTAAAATTCCGTCGAGTTCCGATGGAGGAATCTCCTACAATCTACGATATACCGGAGCTCTGTCAAATCTGGATGGGAATCTGGACGAGTTTAGGGCGTGGTCTCCAGATCCTAGCTCGGAGGTCCTTTGGAAGATCCAACCGTTCATCTACTTTGGAATTCTCATATCTACCACCCCTCCAAATTTCAGCTCGATCCGACGGTTCAAACTCCGGTAACCCTCCGATGAGTGGATCAATTTTTGGATCCATTTTCTGCGCGAATACAGATTCGACCCGAATTCATGTTTCTTTATGAACGTGACATTGGACAACCTTTTTAGAGAAATTCTCTTCTAGGGTATTGTGCGTTGTTTTTAAACACGTGCCCGTAAATTTTTAAGCCTCCCCTGAGGTCGCCTTCATCATCATGTTGGTGTCAAACCAGTCCGGCGATATTGCTCCAAGGCTGCCGACCTGCGCTAGACACGTCGTCACTTTGTTGAGCCGAGCTCAACTTCTTCGGATCATCATCTCGGCAAGCCGAACAAGAGTCCGGCATCACGAAGGATAAATCATCACCAACATCGCTGCCCCACAGATTACACGGAGCGGGCATATCGGCATCGCCGCATGGTCACTTCATCAAGCCGGCATCGACCATGTCACGACCTGCATCGGTAGGGCCACACTATTGCTTCTTCAAGCTGGTGTACATCACGCCGACCTACTTCGACTCATCGGCTGACATCGAGGCTTCGACATCTCGGCTAGACCGGGGGCTTCGCCATCTCTTCATCAACCTACTCCGGAGACTTCGACGTCACTAGCCGACCAGCTCCGTCACGTTAGCTGGACCGAGGGCTTTGCCTCGGCGAGCCAACCTTTGCCAGCATCGCCATACCGTCGTTTTATCGCCCATCAGGCAATGGGTGTGCGCATCGAGTCCCAATTTTGGGAATCACCTTTCTTCGGATTACTACAACAAATAAACCAGGTGCTATTAATCCTAGTGTATTTTGCTTGTTTGGGTTTATTTTTCCCAAGGAATTATTACTCTGGTTTGTCCATCATCTGTACACAGGTTTATCAAATGATGGTCGCATTAACGACAGTCGCTTGGTGGTTCGGTCAGTTTCCGTACATAGTCCGGCGAACGCCGCATCCGGAACTCGGACCGACCTGTGAATTCAGGCTTTGTCATGCCTTTACCGCATCACGCCGATGCCCTGCATCGACATTGACTTCGGCGCCAGGCCATATTTATTTTATTACTCACTTTGCATAAATTATTTATTATGCAATGATTTTTTTAATTATTATTATTACTATTATCTCCGGTTTGCACTATTTTTTGTGCATAGGAAAATGATCCAGGGACTTTGTCGTCACTCTGCCGGTCTGCATTGACCGTGCTATGTCACCACTTCGGCGTGTCGAGCTCTCTGCTCCGCCACCTCGGGACCGGCTTGGGGGATGGAACCTTGTCCCGCATCAAGCTTGGACCGCGTCATCAATGCCGAACACATTAACCAGCTAAGTCGCTTTCATGCTCAAAGTTTTCATTTTTAACTTGTGTTCGGTTCGACCAAGCATTATACTTTTTGGAAAAAAGTTGCTTGTAAAAAATTTCCTTGTCCAAACTTTGTTTGTGACACACACATTCAAATACCCTGTTTATTTGGGGGCTTCCTTTATGAAGCTTTTCCTCTTGCATATGATTACACTTGTACGGCTTCGTTCCTTGTTTGTGTATTACGCCACAATATGCACCATATTGACTTAAGCGATTTGCAAGCTGGGTTGCCTGGCTCCTGTGCTTACCCCTACGTTCCCGATAGTTCGGCTAGGGAGTAAAGGGAGCACCTCTGCGATTGTCACGACCGGGTCCTCCGAGCTCTGACCTCAGACTGGGAGAAGCCGAAAGCTAGCACTCTTAATATTTTCAATCATGGTCGGCACACAACGGAACTTGTCGTGGTTTTGTCACGGCAGATGTCCTAGAGAAAGGACTTAGTCGTGGAGCCATCGCGACGGGTTAGCTTGAAGGGGTTAAAGCGGACACAGGGACGCAAGAGAGTTTATACTAGTTCGGCCCCTTCGATGAAGGTAAAAGCCTACGTCTGGTTGTGATGGAATTGATGGGGTTTCGATGACTAGGGAGCAAACAAGCTTCGCCTATGTCTCGAGTTGTTTTCTGTCGTCCTTGAACCGCCGCCGGGTCGTCCCCTTATATACACGGGTGACGCCTGTTGGTTCACAGAGTCCCAACACCGGTCCATATTCGTATCCGGGCTGGTCTCTCCTTATTCCTAACTTACAATACAAGTTTATATACAAATGTCGGTTTACAGCTACAAGTCTAAAACCGACCACGGGCCTTAGGCCCTCGTCTGTCTTCTTGGGCTTTAGCACTCTTGAACTACTGATGAAGTTGACCCGGCCCATATAGGCCGGTTTACGCCCAGCAGTAATATCCCCAACATTAGGCCCCAGATTGATTTGAACCGGTTCATGTCAATCCTTTAGCAAAAACTTCATCTTCAACATCTTCTCATAAATTGGTAAACCGCCATGATGTCATCTTCTCTGATTGCTGTAAACCGGAGTGACGTCACCTGCCATAACGAAGCTTATCCATTATGCTTCCTTGTTTAATAGATCTGCGGAAATCGAGGCGACAGCTCCGTTTCGTGGCCCCTTGATTGTCGCGCCTGACACATGTCCTTTTGCCTTATAAATAGGACCGAAGGGTCATTTCTTTTCTCCCCTTCATGCCTTTCTTCTTCATCTTCCTCGCGTCGCCGGCCTCGAAGCTCCGCCGCCGCTGTCAACTTCTGCACCAACCTTGGCCGCTGCATCAACCTGAATGCACCAGAGCACCACGGCAACCTTCCGCGTCTTCCTCAACTCTGGTAAGCCTTCTTCTCTTCTCAACACAGATCTATTCTAGGGTTTCGTGTTCTTGCAGTGTTCATCACCTGTTCGTGTTCATATACTAGCTCCTGGATGCATCTGTGAACCCCTGCTCTGTGTAGCGGTAGCTTTTAGTATCCGCCTTTAGTTTCATGCCCAAGACCATAGATCTCACATATATTTCTGCCCATTTATTCAATACTGTTCTGCTTTGAGCTTTTGAATATTTTTCTTATTTTCTGAACTTGCTTCAGATCCAATGATGTCGAGAAATCTTGTGAAATCTGTTTCTGCATACTTATCCATCCGCAATCTCAGCTGTTTCAATGCTTAGATCAGGCGGTTTAGCTTTGTAGAAAAAATTGCCAAACCGGTATATACCATTAGTCCCCTTGTTGAACCGCCAGTTGTTGTTGCTTCATAAAACTCCGGTTTAGATAGATCAGTCTCCGGTTTAACATTGCACATACCAATGTACCTTAATCAATGCATTTTTGAACCGAGATCATCTACCTTGTAGATTTCATCATGGCCAAGCAAGTATATGAGTGCAACTGGGTTCCTTCTCGCGTCACAGAGGCTCAACTGGATGATTTAGTCCTGATCGGCGCCTTAGGCAGCAAAGATACCATTCATTGGAGGGCTCCTGGCAAAGAATGCCTTCCCACACCTCAAGAAGGAGAGGTCGTCGTTTTCGTAGAGCACTTAGCCCGGGGTTTTAAGCCGCCCGGTTCTAAATTTTACCGGGACGTTTTAGCCGATTTTCAACTCCATCCACAAGATACTGGCCCCAACTCTGTTACAAACATGTGTCATTTCCAAGTGCTCTGTGAGGCGTTCTTTCAAGAGGAGCCCACAGTGGAATTGTTCAGAGACTGTTTCCATCTAAACCGCCGTACTGAGTTTACTGACGGCTCCAATACGGAGTTGGGTGGCGTGGCGATTCAGAAAAGGAAAGAGGTCACATACCCTCACGCCAAACTGCACAGCCACCCCAAAGAGTGGAATCAAACACGGTTCTATTGCAAAGACACCTCCCCTGCTGGTGAAAATCCCTTGCCTGGCTTTCGTCCGGAGCGGATCAGTAATACACACCCCTTTCCGCAAAGGTTGACTGCCCAAGAGAGAAGCAAATATGCTCCTCAACTGTCGAAGCTTAGAGCCTTTATGGCCAACAGTTTAACAGGGGTTGATCTCGCCCGCTGTTGGATATCATGGAGCATACTGCCCCTTAGTCAACGCTCCGGTTTGATGTGCGAGTATACTGGCAGTGTTCATGATCCACTGCGACATTCCAACATCCAGCTCACCGATGAAGAAATCACAGAAGCTGTGAATAAGATGCTGAATGAACCGGAACACATCTGTGCTAAAACCGTCCTGCTTCCCTTCTGTGCCACCAACAAACCGCCAGCTGTAAGAGTTTGATTTTTCTTTTTGTTGAATCTGCTATTGATATATCTTGTCATTGTTTAATATCAGTGTCTATGTAACCAGGGCAATGATCCGTTTTGGAGCAAGAAACTGCCGCAGGAGAAACCAGAAAAACCAGACAAATCGGAAAGGGCAACCCGGCAAAAGACTAAAGCTGTGAAGAAGACTGCCCACAGGAAAAGAACCACTGCATCCTCTAATCCGGCCCCTGATGATGATGTGGATAATCCGTACCTTGAGGTAGGGCTTGACTCACTTGGCTTATTTTTCATGCGTCTTATTGATGATGATATTTGTCAGGACGATGCCGAAGCCAGCCATGCTGATGCTGCAGAGGTAATTATTCTCTCTTCCAATTCAGAACCTTTGCCTTCACTAAAAACCGGTCAGGCAAACCGGTAAGTTAAATTTTCTCATCCTCTTACTTATTTGGATCCCAAATTTCTTATGAAGACCCAACAGCACGAAGCTCGTCGCACAACCCGGCAGAGCGGCCAGGTAGTTACCTCCGCCGATTTACCGAACAGTCCGGTTCGGAAACGCCGTTCAGAGGTCTCTAATTTGCTTGTCAGTGCTTGTCCTAAAGCGGGCTGCTTTCGTCAACCTCTTAATCCATCTGACTCCGATTACCAGGTTACTTCCCACTCATCCTCTGGCGAGTCATCGGCTACTCAGCTGCCACCGCTCAAAATGGTGCTTCGGTAAGCTATACTTATCCTAATATTTGCAGCACATCGCCTTGGAACATATGTTGTATTTGATTTTGTTATTCCTTTCAGGGCCAAGCCTAGGCCAAGCAAGAAGGCTCGCCTGGACAAAGCGGCCGAAGAGGATGCCGTCCTTGAACCGAGCAAAACACCAGATCTTGAAGCGGCTATTCCTGAGGATATACCCAATGATCCACCGCAGCAAGACGATGATCTTATTGCTGAAGAGAGACCTATTGATATCTCAAATCCTGTCAATCAGCCCACAAGCTCCATCCGGATTGAGAAATCCATCGATCCAACAAAGCCTACTGACAAGCCAACAGCCCCAGTGCAAACCGGCGATACCAAGGATGATGAGGTTGTCATTACTGGCACTGGCCATACAGAGCCAAGCAATCCTGTCACTTTGTCCAAACATTCTACCAAGGAAGAATTTGCTGCCTTTGGCAAAGGCAAGTGGAGTGCTGATCTGGCGACTTACGCTGCTCTGAACGCCCAAGATATCCATTCCGGCTACCTGAACCGGCTGTATACCAATCGTGACTATGAAGCCGGTCTGGTTAATATGATGAAAGATAAATATGAGGTAACTTCCATATGCTCTTTCCTGCTTGTCTATTTCAATTCTTGTTGACGCTCCTAGCCCCCAAGGGCCGGGTTGTAATCTTCTTTCAAACCGAGACTGACTAATATAAATCTTAATGCTTTGAAATTCGCTGATGTAGCCCCCAAGGTCCGGTTCAACTTAGCGTAGTTAAACCGGGACTTTAAGTAATTGAGATCGCCACATCAGAATATATACGAGCAAATAGCCATTAGCCCCCAAGTGCCAAGTTGAATACTTGTATTGATCTTGGGACTTTGTAAGCAATTGAAAGATGAAAATCAAATATGCATTAGCCCCCAAGTGCCAAGTGCATAACTTGTTATGTGGTTGGTACTTCAATCCTTGTACCGTTTTGCTGAATCATATAACTGTCTGCATGCAGGCTGAGCTGAAGACGAAAGAAAGCCAAGTCACCGATCTCCAAGATAATCTGAAATCCCAACAAGCTGAAACCTCCAAAGCAAAAGAGGAATTAACCAGCGCTTTCAGCTCCATGGAACAGCTTAAGGAGAACTTCAAGAAGAAGCGGGCGGATTGGGCCACTGAAAAATCCGCTTTAATCAAACGAGCAGAAGATGCCGAGGCTGCACTAAAACCGGTGGCGGATGAATTGACCAGCATAAAGCGCCACGTGCATGCCATGACCACTGCTATCTTTGGTAAGCCGGTCTGATTTCTGAACCGATTCTGCCGTCTTACAGAGCTGCCGGTTTGTTAACCCTTTATGATATTTCAGGGACACGCATTGGTCACTTGGGGTCAGATGTGCGGAAAAAATTGAAAGTCGCCTATACGTTGGTCGAACAACTGTACACTGGTGCACAGTGGATCATCTGTACTGCATCCCACAACAAGCCGGCGCCCGCCTTGATTCAGGACACTCTGATGAAACTGTCTGTGCTTCCTGCCCGGGTTGAAGAGCTGAAGAAATCTGCTGCTCGAACCGGTGCGATCAATGCCTTAATCCGGGCAAAAGCTTGGGTGCCGGATTTTGATCCTATTGAAGCGGCTCAGGGCTATCCTAGCTTGAAGGAAGACGGGTCAGAGTTTGGTGAAGCGGATCTGCGAGCAATAAACCGGGAGGTGCGTCCGCTAGCTTGTCAATTGGCTGAAGAAGCAGACTTGTCTCATTATCAAGCCCAATATGACAATCAAAACAAGCGAATAGCTGCACCAATTCATGAAGCGAAAAATCTTATCCTTCTAATCCGTAAGCATACTTACGCTCCCGATATTGACCCGTCGTTGCTGATCCATGATGAAGCTGTTTTTCAAGCATTAATGGGAATTGACTGGACAACTATTGATTTCCAGCCACTGGGTAGAGAAATTGAAGCTGAAGCGGCACAGGATGACCCACAACCATCAGGCCAGGCTGGTGACCAAGCTTGAACCGGAAGCTGGTTTAAAACTGCTTCTCCTTTGTGAAAAACAATGATCTTATTGTGGGCACCGTGTTGCCTTGTAATAGGCTAGCTGATACTTTTGATGTTGATATGCCTTCGTGCATAATCGCTGCCACTTGCTCTTCCTTTGGTGATGAACTTTCCAAAGTACTTTCTGCAATAAAAAATCTTCAAGTGCCACCGCGGTTGTACCGTTAGGCGGAATATGATGTCTGCATATATGAAATCAAAACATCCGAAATTTTTTAAGTATATGACCAAATTTTTGAGATACATAATACCTGCCATCGTTGAGCGTGAAGTTGGCTTGGCCAATCTTGAAGCGGAGTTTTATAAACCCACATTGTTGGAGGAAATAGCAGCTCCTATATATATATGATGCCGGTTTACCATGTAAACCGTGCCGGGTTATAATAAACACCGTGTTAATCCATAATAGGATGTTAACAAAAAAATCAAACCGGGTAAATAGTCGCCGGATTAAAAATGGACCGTGTTCCGTCAATTGACAGTGTGAACCGGTTGAAAACTTTGTCGGTTTAAAAAACGCAATAAAAAGAAAGAAATATCTTTCAAAGAAAAGTGTGAAGCAAAGGCAATGACAAAACCGTTTGCAAAAAAGGATTATTTGAGCTGATCAGATGGCGTTACCATGGCCGAACACGACCAAGCTCCCAATAGGTGTAACTATGGTTCTAGTCAGCCAGGTCCCCAAATGAAACCGTGGCATTTATGCTGATCAAGTGGCATGGAAATGGTTCGGGTTCGACCAAGCCCCCAAGTGATTCTGTGGCCTTAGGCCGATCAAGAGGCATGACTGGTTCAGACGTGACCAAGTCCCCAAGTGATCTGGTGGCTCTCGCCTATCAAGAGGTATTGTATTGGTTCGGACACGACCAAACCCCCAAGTGATATAACATGATGCTTTTAAAAAGCTAACTCAAGGGGTAAACCGGAGGCCGCTTTAGAACAACTCCGTGTAACCACACATGATGTAAAAGAACAAATACCCCGCTTTAGCTGAGGTTCCGGTTTATTATATTTAATCATAATATATACATCGTCGTAATATGTACATAAGTAGAGCCAATGGCTCAGGTATAGTAAGGCCGAAGATGAGCTATGTTCCACGGCCTGTTGGTCTCCTCCTCTGATGTACGTGAGTCCTTATGCTCTTGAATATCGATCAGATATTATGACCCGTTGTGCAGATTCTTGCTAACCACGAAAGGCCCCTCCCAAGGTGGGGATAGCTTATGCATGTCAGTCTAATCTTGGATGAGCCGAAGCACCAAATCTCCTTCCTGAAAGGTTCTGGTTCTGACTCGGCGACTGTGATAACGACGAAGATCCTGTTGGTAAATCGCCGAGCGGGCAGCTGCTATGTCACATTCTTCATCCAACAGGTCCAAAGCGTCTTGCCGTGCTGTCTCATTGTCCGCTTCAACATATGCCGCCACACGGGGTGAATCATGACGGATATCACTGGGGAGAACCTCCTCCTCTCCGTAAACCATGAAGAACGGTGTGTATCCTGTTGATCTGTTGGGTGTAGTATTGATGCTCCATAACACAGATGGTAACTCTTCTACCCAACAACCCGGTGTTCTCTGCAAAGGAACCATAAGTCGGGGCTTGATGCCTCTCAAGATCTCTTGATTAGCCCTTTCTGCTTGACCATTGGACTGTGGATGTGCCACCGATGAGACGTCGAGCCGGATGTGCTCCCGTTCGTAGAACTCCTTCATGGAACCTTTGGACAAATTGGTACCATTATCTGTGATGATACTGTGTGGAAAGCCAAACCGGAAAATCACTTTTTTGATGAACTGAACCGTCGTGGCCGCATCACACTTGCTAACAGGTTCTGCCTCCACCCACTTTGTAAACTTGTCAACCGCCACCAGGAGGTGGGTCTTCTTATCTTTGGACCTTTTGAAAGGCCCAACCATATCCAGCCCCCAAGTCGCAAACGGCCAAGTAATTGGAATCATTCTCAATTCTTGAGCCGGTACATGAGCACGTCTTGAAAACTTTTGGCAACCATCACATCGTCTGACCAGATCCTCCGCATCAGCATGAGCAGTTAACCAATAAAAGCCATGGCGAAACGCTTTAGCCACCAGAGATTTTGAACCGGCGTGGTGACCACAATCTCCTTCGTGGATCTCACGCAAAATTTCACGGCCTTCTTCAGGAGACACACAGCGTTGAAATGCTCCTGACACACTGCAATGATGCAACTCGCCGTTGATAATAGGCATGGACTTGGATCGCCGGATTATCTGTCGGGCCAGAGTCTCATCCTCCGGTAACTCACCCCGGTTCTTGTACGCCAGTAAGGAAGCGTCCAATCCGGAATAACATGAAGAGCTGCCACCAATTGAGCCTCCGGATCCGAAATAGCCAAATCTGCTTCACCAGGGATCTTGACCGACGGGTTGTGCAGCACATCCAGAAAAACATTGGGCGGGACCGGTTTGCGCTGAGAGCCCAGCCGGCTTAAAACGTCCGCCGCTTCATTCTTCCGTCGGTCCACGTGGTCCACCTGATATCCTTTAAAATGACCTGCAACAATGTCCACCTCACGACGATACGCTACCATGAGTGGGTCCTTGGAGCCCCAAGTGCCAGACACTTGTTGAGCCACGAGGTCCGAGTCACCGAAGCACTTAACTCGACTTAGGTTCATCTCCTTAGCCATCCGAAGACCATGGAGCAAGGCTTCATACTCAGCTGCATTGTTAGTACAAGGAAACATTAAGCGGAGAACGTAACAAAACTTATCACCTCATGGGGAAGTTAATATGACTCCAGCCCCCGAGCCTTCCAATTGCCTGGATCCGTCAAAATGGATGGTCCAATATGTGTGATCCGGCTTTTCCTCTGGTGCTTGCATTTCCGTCCAATCATTGATGAAATCAACCAGTGCTTGAGACTTCACCGCTGTCCGAGGCACATACTTCAATCCGTGCGGCCCAAGCTCTATAGCCCACTTGGCAATCCGGCCAGTCGCTTCCCGGTTCTGGATGATATCCCCCAAAGGAGCAGAACTGACCACCGTAATTGGGTGCCCTTGGAAATATTGCTTAAGCTTCCGGCTTGCCATAAAAACTCCGTACACCAGCTTCTGCCAATGCGGATACCTTTGCTTGGACTCAATAAGTACCTCGCTGATATAATAGACCGGACGTTGAATCGGATGCTCCTTACCTGCCTCCTTTCGCTCCACCACGATAGCCACGCTGACCGCACGAGCATTAGCAGCCACATATAGCAGTAACGGCTCCTTGTCAATGGGAGCGGCGAGCACGGTCGGATTGGCCAATTGCCGCTTTAAGTCCTCAAATGCTTCATCAGCAGCAGAACTCCAGACGAACTGATCCGTCTTCTTCAACATCTGATACAAAGGGATTGCCTTCTCACCAAGACGGCTGATAAACCGGCTTAACGCGGCAATCCGGCCTGCCAGGCGTTGAACATCATTGATACACTTCGGTTTAGCCAGGGAGGTGATGGCTGTGATTTTCTCCGGATTAGCCTCAATTCCCCTGTTGGACACCAGAAAACCCAATAACTTGCCCGCCGGTACACCAAAGACACACTTGTCCGGATTAAGCATCATCTTGTATGTCCTCAGGTTATCAAAGGTTTCCTTCAAATCATCAATCAGAGTCTCCTTCTCCTTGGATTTGACCACGATATCATCCACGTAAGCATGTACATTACGGCCAATCTGCTTGTGAAGACAATTTTGCACACACCGTTGATAAGTTGCCTGGGCACTCTTGAGCCCAAAGGGCATAGACACATAGCAGAAGGCTCCAAAGGGAGTTATGAATGTCGTCTTCTCCTGGTCCTTAACTGCCATTTTGATCTGATGATAGCTAGAATATGCATCCAAAAAACTTAAACGCTCACAACCCGCCGTAGCATCAATAATTTGATCAATACGGGGGAGGGCAAAAGGATCTGCTGGGCAAGCTTTATTAAGATCTGTGTAATCCACACACATGCGCCAGGTGCCATTTTTCTTAAGGACCAGTACCGGATTGGCAAGCCACTCAGGGTGAAAAACTTCAACAATAAAGCCAGCTGCTAAGAGCCTGGCTACCTCTTCTCCAATCACCTTGCGTCTTTCTTCGTTAAACCGGCGGAGTAACTGTTTCACCGGTTTGTATTTAGGATCCACATTAAGGGTGTGCTCAGCGAGTTGCCTCGGTACACCTGGCATGTTAGAGGGCTTCCATGCAAAAATGTCCCGATTCTCACGGATGAACTCGATGAGCGCGCTTTCCTATTTCGGATCCAAGTTGGCACTGATGCTGAACTGCTTGGACGAATCACCAGGTACAAAGTCAACAAGCTTAGTTTCTGCTGCCGATTTGAACTTCAGGGCCGGATCATGCTCCGTAGTTGGCTTCTTTAATGGAGTCATGTCCGCCGGATCAACATTGTCCTTATAATACTTCAGCTCCTCAGTGGCACAAACCGACTCTGCATAGGCCGCATCTCCTTCCTCGCACTCCAAAGCAATTTTGCGGCTTCCGTGAACCGTTATTGTCCCCTTGTGACCCGGCATCTTGAGCTGCAAATACACATAACAGGGCCGTGCCATAAACTTGGCGTAGGCCGGTCGCCCAAACAAGGCGTGATATGGACTTTGGATTTTCACCACTTCAAACGTCAATGTCTCCGACCTGGAATCATGATCATCTCCAAAGGCCACTTCCAGAGCTATCTTACCAACAGGATATGCTGACTTGCCAGGTACTACACCGTGGAACACCGTATTAGACGGTTTGAGATTTTTATCTGTTAGTCCCATACGACGGAAGGTCTCATAGTATAAAATATTAATGCTGCTCCCTCCATCCATGAGTACTTTGGTGAACTTGTAACCTCCCACCTGAGGTACCACCACCAGAGCCAACTGACCCGGATTATCAACCTGGGGAGGGTGATCCTCTCTGCTCCATATGATCGGCTGCTCAGACCAGCGTAGATAACGGGGCACGGCCGGTTCCATAGAGTTAACTGCCCGCCTCTGAACCTTCCGGTCTCGCTTGTCCAAGCTAGTGGTGAAAACATGGTACTGCCCACTATTCAACTGCTTTGGGTTGCTTTGGTAACCTGACTGTTGCTGGTGTTGGTTGTAACCACCCTGGTTGTTCTGACTATTTTGATCATTATGTCCGCCCGGATTACCATTAAATCCTGAACCGGAATTTCCTCCACCGTAACCCGGCCCGGACCCTGAGCCACCGCCGGAGCCGTGATCATACCGGAAAGCATTAGAATTCTTGAACTCCTGCATAATGAAGCAATCCTTCCAAAGGTGGTTTGCTGGCGCCTCCTTCGTCCCATGTCTTGGACAGGGCTGGCTCAGTAGATAGTTTAGGCGGTCCAGGTTAGGGTTGGGTGCCCCATTGCGATTTTTTGGTTTACCCTTGCGTCGCTGGCCATTGTCCTGCGTGTTGGTATTAGCCACAAAGTCCATTTTACCATCCGCTTTACGCTTGCCTTCACCACCATTGCCTGCCTAGTGATGCTGCTGACCTTTGGAGTTTTTGTTCCTCTTTCCCTTCCCTGCCTTGTCATCATCAGATTCGGGATCCTTGGTACTATCAGAATCAGCATACTTTACCAAAGCAGCCATGAGGGTCCCCATGTCGGTGCAATGACGCTTCATCCATCCCAACTTCAGCTTTAGGGGCCCAAACCGGCAGTTGCCTTCTAGGGTTAATACAGCGGTGTCAGCGTTGATGCGGTCTGATGAATGCAACACTTGTGAAACCCGGCGCACCCAATGAGTCGTCGATTCTCCTTCATCTTGGACGCAGGCAGCTAAGTCCACTATCGACATAGGCTGTTTACATGTATCCTTGAAATTGCTAATAAACCGGGCTCATAATTGGGCCCATGAACTGATAGAATTAGCCGGCATGCTTTTTAACCAAGTACGGGTTGTTCCTTCAAGCATCATGGTGAAGTATTTCGCACACGCCGCGTCATCCACATCAAGCATCTCCATGGCCATCTCATAGCTCTCCACCCATGTCTCTGGAGGTTGATCCGCCGTGTAATTTGGTACTTTGCACGGGCCATTGAAATCCTTGGGCAGGCGCACATTGCGTAAAGCGGGGACAAGGCAAGGCACCCCCAAAGAACTAGAAGTAACACTAGGTTCGATCAAGATAGTTGGACAAACCGGCGTGAGCTGCCGAGCCTGATGTTGTGCGGCCAACTTGGCCTCCCTGCGCGCTCGGGCCCGGTCCACCACTTTCTGAGCGTTATCAGCACCACCCGCCGGGTTGTTGCCACGGGGTGCTCCACGTCGTTCATTACTCGACACTGCTGGTTCATCCATATGTCTGCTATAGTTCCGGCTTGGACGGGGGGTTGAGTGGATCCGGTCGCGGCTGTACGAGTATGCTTCCTGTTGGACCAAAGCTGTCCTCAGAAGCTCCTTGACCCGTCGCGTCTCTACTGCCTGCGGCGAGTCACCTTCCATTGGAATGGCCTCCAGCCGTGCAGCAGCGGCGACGAGATTGTCCATTGGGTTGGAGTAGTGACCCGGAGGTGTTAAACCAGCCTGAGGTATAACGGTGTTTTGACGAGGCGGGTCCATCCGACGAGGCTGAACCGGTGCATCGGTCCCAGGAGCTTCCGCCCAGTTTCCCTCTAGCGGATTACCGGCTTCTGCTCCCGGGGTGTTGAAAAGGTCTCTGGCCTCGAACACCGGAGGCAAACGGGTTCGGTACTTCCTCCTCATGACTTCATGCGACACGCTCTGGTCCAGCATGATCCTGTAGGCTTATGCGTCTAGAGCGGCCCGCTCTGTGGCCATCCTGGTGTCCTCAGCTGCCAGATCCGCCTTGGCCTGGGTGATCTGTTCCTTTACTTTTGCAATCTCCGCGTTGTGGACGTCCTGATCCGCCAGATTAGCTTCCGCCATAAGCACAGCCAATGCATCAAATAGCTCTGATAGAACTTGAGCCGGCGGGCGCACAGGACCTCCTGCCCCGGCAGCCGTCGCCGCTGCTGAACCGGAGGTTGTTGCCGCAGCGGTCGAAGAATGAAGCGCTGCTTGTGTGCCGGCCATGAATATTTCGACTCGGTTGGGCAGATCAGAGGGGTCCGGAATACTGTCGCCATCGGAACAGCCCCCAATCCGGCCATCCTGTAGCTGATAAAGAGATTCGGTTTCCCCGGTCAATGACTCGTCATCGGAACAAACGACGGTCTCGCCGCGAGATTCTGATCCATCCTCATAACTTCCTCCATGAATGACTCCCACGAAGGCACGCTTCATGGCCGGTTTAACCCGGGCGGATCGCGCACGCTGAGCCGTCTCGACGAGGTCGGTGCAGATGTCCGGCTCAGGGCCCGGTTCACCGATCTTGCCAATGAAAACGTGAATGCCACCAAAGGGGACCCGGTACCCATACTCAACTGAGCCGGCCTCGGGGCCCCAGCCTGCGTCGTCGATGTAGAGCTTGCCGCGACGACTCTTAGTCATCCGGCCTACAGCATAGCCCTCGAGTCCTTCAAAGCGGCCCTCCAAGAACCTGAAACCATCGTGCGATCGCCCCACGGTGGGCGCCAACTGTCGTGGTTTTGTCACGGCAGATGTCCTAGAGAAAGGACTTAGTCGTGGAGCCATCGCGACGGGTTAGCTTGAAGGGGTTAAAGCGGACACAGGGACGCAAGAGAGTTTATACTAGTTCGGCCCCTTCGATGAAGGTAAAAGCCTACGTCTAGTTGTGATGGAATTGATGGGGTTTCGATGACTAGGGAGCAAACAAGCTTCGCCTATGTCTCAAGTTGTTGTCTGTCGTCCTTGAACCGCCGCTGGGTCGTCCCCTTATATACACGGGTGACGCCCGTCGGTTCACAGAGTCCCAACACCAGTCCATATTCGTATCCGGACTGGTCTCTCCTTATTGCTAACATACAATACAAGTTTATATACAAATGCCGGTTTACAGCTACAAGTCTAAAACCGACCACGGGCCTTAGGCCCTCGTCTGTCTTCTTGGGCTTTAGCACTCTTGAACTACTGATGAAGTTGACCCGGCCCATATAGGCCGGTTTACGCCCAGCAGTAATATCCCCAACAGAACTCATGAGTACAAAAAATCTATTGCACAAGTCTCATAGCAATAATGAGCACCGAAGAAAGGTATTGGTGGGGGTACTATTTTCTTCGAAGATGCTTCTTACACTTTGTCTGTAATATAGCATAAGTTCCCTGAGCGCGCTTTGTCTGTTACAGCCTTATGGCCCGGTTGCCTGGTTATCGGAAACACTATCGATATTCTCGATAGGTGGAGTACATAACACTTTTTGGTCCTTGACCGAAGAGGGAGAAGCCGACGGTCGGTTAAGACGCGTTTAAAGTTCGGTTGAACAAAGATATGATATAAGTACTTCGGTACATACAATCATTATACATAAAATTCTTTTACCCAAGTCACTTGGGGCTCTTAAAATTTATATGAGCTATTTTATAGTAAATGTGTTTTCTTCTTGGTCATTGCAAAGTCTTTTTCTATCGCTCCTTTTTCGACGTGAGTGTACGGTCAATAGCCAGATAACCCATTTTCTCTCTAGTGACCGCTCGAGTTTAGTTCGCTAAACTGGTCTAATCAGAAGCACTCCGCCTTCGGGATAGGAGGTTGCAGCCATAGGCTGACCCGCTTGAAGTCTTGAGATCGGATGTGTAATATTAATGCACGACAGAAGCACAATTTTTTCCTTAATTTTCGGATTGGCACCGAACACTTGATCTTGTTCGGACGTCAAGTTTTTAATGACATTTTTTGGTTTTCCAAGCTTATGGCACTTTTAAACTATTTGTGTGTTTCCAGCACAAGTCTCACAGTGCAATTTCGGACACCTTTATAGATTCGGCAAAAACATTCTCGGATCTCACTATATATGCATTGGTTTCGAATTGTGTCTTCGGTCAATAGTTGGGCTGCCCGGCTCCTGCGCTTGCCTCCTACGTTCCACTTTGTTCGGCTAGGTGTGCAAAGGGAGAACCACTGCGATTGTGCTTCCAGCTCACATGGTTAAGCACCTTAGTGGAGAAAGCCGAAAACTGACTGTCACAATAAGCGTAAACTGGTCAGCAATCCGATGACGGTGTTAAATGACTAGCCATTCATAACATTGGCCGAAGTGTTTACGGCTTGACCTCGACTGTCATCGAACACTACCGGGGGCTAGTAACTGGCCTCCCAAACTAAATCCTCAATATTTTGCTCTTACATTAGAGCTGAGGTTTCATGATCATGCTCAGCATGACAACCCAAAGGAAGGAACCGATAGCGGGATTATTTTCTTTGGAAGGCATTTATTATGTTAAACAGTGATATAACATATCTCTCTGCGTACCTTTGTTTATAAAACCGTATGGCCAGATTGCCTTGTTTGTCGTAAATCTTTGCCCTCACAAAGGCTTTATAAAGTAGGACAAACACTCTTCAGCTACTGGCCGAGGAGGTGGAAGCCGATGGTCGGTCAACAAAGTTTTGTACAATGCGGATCCGAGCACTATTGATGTAAAGTACTTGGATACATAGAATCATTACACATAATTTGTGATTTTACTCTGGATATCGATCCTTAATTCGGCCACCCGTGCCAGCATTAAGGCTCGGGGGCTACTTGGCTTCAGGCTTATCACTTACTAATTTTAAAGGGGCGTATCGATCCCCTGATCTGCTATTGCCACCCGACCAGTGTCTCGGGGGCTACTGCATTGGCAATCCAGTGCAGAAAATTTAAGTGCAATATAGTTTTCGAGGAGATTATGATCCTCAGGTTGGTCGGCCGCACCCAACCTGAGTCTTGAGGACTCTGCGCACCACTTTTTGTGTCCTGAAGTATTCTGCTGAGCTAGGAGTTGATCCTCAGACTGATTTTGCAAATCAACCTGAGTCTCAGCAGCTACTGGGATTAGCGGTCTTATGTCATCCTTCAGGTGCATCTCGGGTTTTAGACCGATACACACCTTAAGGGCTACTAGTTATATATCTCGGCAGAGAATAAATTGCACAAATCAAAAATATTGACAAAAAATTGGCCCACGGTCGGGGTGGTGCACCACCTCGGAAGCAGTCTGGCATAAAGCTTGGGCGCTAGTGGCTGGCTCCATAGAGGGCATTTCCAGCATTAAGCTCGGCTAAACTCCTTCGACTCTTTTGGACCAAGATGATCTATGACATCTTGGATATAGTCCGGCGTTGGAGCTTGGACACAGTCCGGCGTTGGAGCTCAGATACATTTCAGCGTTAGAGCTCGGAAGCAGTCCGGCATTGGTGCTCGGCTGCAAAAGATACCTCGAATACAGTCCGGCGTTAGAGCTCGGACGCAAGAGGACACTGCCTCCCAGGAACAACTTCAAACCCGAGGTGTGGCATAAAAATAACAAGGCATTGATAAAGGCCGGAAACTTAAAGGGGCTCCTCGGATACCCGACATGTAAACTCGTCGAATGCATTTCGGCGATCCTCAAGATCGAAGATGGGAAGATTTGTTGAATGAGTTTCCAAGACCGACAACCGAAGATGAAGAACAGTTCGGAAGATTCAAGGAGCGTCTCTAACTTGAAGACCGATTCAGGGGGCTACTGACGGTGTCCTGGACTAGGGGGTACTCACCATGTCATCTCCCGATCTGTTAGATTGGGCCGAGGACCCCCATGGCCGTATACTCATGGGCCAGTTCAGACAGCTGCCGCATACATGGAAGATTCTACAAGACTTGGTGATCAAGACAAGGACTCCTCCCCACCGGCGTATTCGTCTAGGACTCTTGTTATCCTAGGCCTCTGGTGCATTATATAAACCGAGGCCAGGCTAGTCGATAGATCATATACAACAATCATACCATAGGCTAGCTTCTAGGTTTTAGCCTCTCCGATCTCGTGGTAGATCAACTCTTGTAATACTCATATCATCAAGAATAAATCGAGCAGGACGTAGGGTTTTACCTCCATCAAGAGGGCCCGAACCTGGGTAAAACATCTTGTCCCCTGCCTCCTATCACCATCCGCCTTAGACGCACAGTTCGGGACCCCCTACCTGAGATCCGCCGGTTTTGACACCGACAAGAAGGGTCTACCAAATATAATGGGGCAAAAGCTATGTTGTGGGGAACCAAGAATAAGAAAATCAGCAGGATATTTAGTTTTCCCACACAAGACTTCAACATCTCTAACAATTCCCATTGGTGAAATAGTATATCTATTGGCGAGTTTAATTGTGACATCAATATCTTCTATTTCAGCAGGTGCAATCTCATGCATAATTTCTTTGTATAAGGAATGAGGTATTGCGCTAGCACTAGCACCCATATCACATAAGCCATGATAACAATGATCTCCTATTTTAACATAAATAACAGGCATGCCTACCACAGGTCTAGGTTTATCTTTGGCACAGGGTTTAGCAATTCTAGCAGTTTCATCACAGAAATAAATAACATGCCCATCAATATTATCAGACAGGAGATCTTTAACAATAGCAATATTAGGTTCAACTTTAACTTGCTCAGGAGGTGTATATGTTTTAATATTGCTTTTACGAACTACAGTTGAAGCTTTAGCATGATCCTTTATCCTAACAGGGAAAGGTGGTTTCTCAACATAAGAAGTAGGAACAATAGGATCATTATAAGTGATAGTCTTTTCTTCAACTTTAATAGGTGCAGCTACTTTTACTTCTATGGGAGGATGATATTTAAACCACTTCTCCTTGGGGAGATCAACATAGGCAGCAAAAGATTCACAGAAAGAAGCTACTATCTCAGAGTCAAGTCCATATTTAGTGCTAAATTTACGAAAAATATCGGTATGCATAAAAGATTTAACACAATCAAAACTAGATGTCATACCTGACTCCTTACCATTGTCGAAGTCCCAATCTTCAGAGTTGCATTTAATTCTTTCTAATAAATCCCATTTGAATTCAATAGTCTTCATCATAAAAGAGCCAGCACAAGAAGTATCAAGCATGGTGCGATTGTTACCAGAAAGCCGAGCATAAAATTTTTGAAGATTGGGACATGAATATAACATTGATTTAAGCCTCCCCCAAGCTTGAGCGATGCTTTCTCTTTCGCGAGGCCAAAAATTATATATATAATTGCGATCATGATGAACAAGGTGCATAGGATAAAACTTCTGATGAAATTCCAATTTCAATCGTTTGTAATTCCAAGACCTCATATCATCACATAGCCTATACCATGTCGATGCATCTCCCCTCAAAGATAAAGGGAAGACCTTCTTCTTAACAACATCTCCGGGTACACCTGCAAGCTTAAATAATCCACAAACTTCATCCACATATATCAGATGTTCATCAGGATGTTTTGTTCCATCTCCTAAAAAAGGATTAGCTAGCAGTTTTTCTATCATACCCGCAGGAACTTCAAAGCAAGCATTTTCATTTTCATTTTCATTTTCAGTAGGTTCAGTAGGTTGAGGAGCAACTCTTTGCTCTACTGATCGGGATGAAGATACCCCGAACAAGCCCCTCAGAGGATTACTTTCCGTGGTGACAAGTGACAGTAAATTTCAGCACACTATATAAATTTTTCCTTACCAAATTCCACCTACCAAAGGCGCTTCACTCCCCGGCAACGGCGCCAGAAAAGAGTCTTGATGACCCACAAGTATAGGGGATCTATCGTAGTCCTTTCGATAAGTAAGAGTGTCGAACCCAACGAGGAGCATAAGGAAATGATAAGCGGTTTCCAGCGAGGTATTCTCTGCAAGTACTGAAATAAGTGGTAACAGCTAGTTTTGTGATAAGATAATTTTTAACGAGCAACAAGTAACGAAAGTAAATAAAGTGCAGCAAGGTGGCCCAATCCTTTTGTAGCAAAGGACAAGCCTGGACAAACTCTTATATGATGTAAAGCGCTCCCGAGGACACATGGGAATATTGTCAAGCTAGTTTTCATCATGTTCATATGATTCGCGTTTGGTACTTTGATAATTTGGTATGTGGGTGGACCGGTTCTTGGGTGCTGCCCTTACTTGGACAAGCATCCAACTTATGATTAACCTCTATTGCAAGCATCCGCAACTACAACAAAAGTATTAAGGTAAACCTAACCATAGCATGAAACATATGGATCCAAATCAGCCCCTTACGAAGCAACGCATAAACTAGGGTTTAAGCTTCTGTCACTCTAGCAACCCATCATCTACTTATTACTTCCCAATGCCTTCCTCTAGGCCCAAACAATGGTGAAGTGTCATGTAGTCGACATTCACATAACACCACTAGAGGAGAGATAACATACATCTCATCAAAATATCGAACGAATACCAAATTCACATTACTACTAATAGCAAGACTTCTCCCATGTCCTCAGGAACAAAAGTAACTACTCACAAAGCATAAACATGTTCATAATCAGAGGGGTATTAATATGCATATAGGATCTGAACATATGATCTTCCACCAATTGAACCAACTAGCATCAACTACAAGGAGTAATTAACACTACTAGCAACCTACTAGCACCAATCCCGGACTTGGAGACAAGAATTGGATACAAGAGATGAACTAGGGTTTTGAGATGAGATGGTGCTGATGAAGATGTTGATGGAGATTTCCCTCTCCCGATGAGAGGAGCATTGGTGATGACGATGGCGATGATTTCCCCCTCCGGGAGGGAAGTTTCCCCGGCAGAACAGCTCCGCCGGAGCCCTAGATTGGTTCCGCCAAGGTTTTGCCTTGTGGCGGCGGAGTTTCGTCTGAGAAGATGGCTTATGATTTGTCTCCCATCGAAAGACTCCATATAGCATAAGATGGCCACCGGAGGGCCACCAGGGGGCCCACGAGGTAGGGGGCGCGCCCCCCACCCTTGTGGGTAGGGTGTGGCCCCCCTGGTGAAGTTCTTGCTCTTAGTATTTTTTATATATTTGGAAAACATCTTCTGTGAAGTTTCAGGACTTTTGGAGCTGTGCAGAATAGGTCTCTAATATTTGCTCCTTTTCCATCCCAGAATCCCAGCTGCCGGCATTCTCCCTCTTTATGTAAACCTTGTAAAATAAGAGAGAATAGGCATAAGTATTGTGACATAATGTGTAATAACAGCCCATAATGCAATAAATATTGATATAAAAGTATGATGCAAAATGGACGTATCATTGGTGCTTTCATTGAGAGTTCCACTGTGCCGTCACCATAAGGCTCAATGGCCCCTTCGATCATCGGTAACAATGCGGTCCAGGGTGAGGTTTTCCTCCCCGGACAGATCTTCGTATTCGGCAGCTTCGCACTGTGGGCCAATTCGCTTGGCCATCTGGAGCAGATCGAGAGCTACGCCCCTGGCCATCAGGTCAGGTTCAGAAACTTAAACTACACTGCCGACATCCACGGAGACTTGATCTTCGACGGATTCGAGCCCATGTCAGGTGCGCCGCACAATCACGACGAGCATGACATAACTCTGCTGCCGGACAGTGTTCGGGAGATCGCATCTGCAACTACTCCGGCCTTCAATCCGGAGCAAATTGCGCCATCCGAGGACGGAGGGATAGACCCCGCCACGGAGGCCACACTCTCAGTGGTGATGGAGCCGGATACTGACTTCACCCCTTACAATAGCCATGTCACCGAACCACTGGATTCGTCTCTGGCCACGGACTCCGAGCCTCCTGCATCCATGCCTATCGAATCTGACTGGGCTCCGATCATGGAGTTCACCTCCGCGGATATCTTTCAGCACTCGCCTTTCGGCGATTTGCTAAATTCATTAAGGTCTCTCTCCTTGTCAGGAGAACCTTGGCCGAGCTATGTCCGGCTGGAATGGGATGCGGACGACGAAGAAATTCCCTGCCCACCCACCACCCACTTAGTAGCCACTGTCGACGATTTAACCGACATGCTCTACTTCGACTCCGAAGACATCGACGGTATGGACGACGATGCGGGAGACGAACAGGAACCACCGCCCACAGGGCGCTGGACAGCCACTTCACCACATGACATATACATGGTGGATACACCCAAAGAAAACGATGACGAGGAACGGGAGGAGACAGCGGAGGATGATCCCTCCAAGAAGCAAACAAAGCGTCAGCGTAGGCGCTGCTCCAAATCCCGCCTCGACAAAAACAGCGATAACAGCGCAAGAGAAAATAACACTCCAGTCGACTCCAGAGGAAACGACGGCCACATTGCCCCAGCGGCAGAGCACGATGAAGCTGCAAACGGAGAACATAGTACGGATCCGACGTTCGAACACGACAATGCCGAGGATAAACCTCATCAAACCCCCTCTGGGGAGAAAAACAGTCTGGACGAAGATGCACACATCATCCCGAAAACGAACTTGGAGCAAGAGAACCTCCGCAGAAGGCTTATTGCCACAGCGAGGAGTCTGAAGAAGCAGAAGCAAAGGCTTAAGGCCGAACAAAATACGCTCAACAACAGGTGGAACAAAGTGCTCGACAATGAAGAAAAGTATGGTGGAGGTTACCACACAAAGAGCTATCCAAAGTGCAAACTATTACCCGAATTCGACGATGAGGCCTTAGACCCCATACAGCCGAAAAATAAAATGGCCAACCGGCCGGATCAACCACCTTGTGACCGCGATAGAGCGGCTAACGAGGTCGCACATAAGTCAACATACGATCTACGTGAGGACTTGCGCCAAAAAACCAGTATGACCAGATCCATCTATGGATCTAGGAAGCGTGCTCCGGCACAAAATCAAAACCGAATACTACAACCGTCTGAATGCCATGATACATCCAAATACAAGGGTGCCGCACACCCCTATGTTTCACTGATGAGGTGCTGGACCACGAATTCCCAGAAGGATTCAGACCAGTGAACATAGAAGCATACAACGGGACCACATACCCTGGGGTCTGGATTGAGGACTTTATCCTCCACATCCACATGGCTTGTGGAGACGATCTCCATGCCATCAAGTACTTACCCCTCAAGCTTAAAGGACCAGCTCGACACTAGCTGAAGAGCCTCCCCGAAAACTCAATTGGAAGTTGGGAGGAGCTTGAGGATGCTTTTCGGGCTAATTTTCAAGGGACCTATGTCCGACCTCCGGATGCAGACGATTTAATTCATATAATTCAATAGCCCGGAGAGTCAGCCCGAAAGCTTTGGAACAGGTTTCTCACTAAGAAGAACCAAATCGTCGATTGTCCGGACGCTGAAGCCTTAGCAGCTTTCAAGCACAGCGTCCGAGACGAATGGCTCGCCAGACACCTCGGCCAAGAAAAACCAAGAACAATGGCAGCCCTGACAAGCCTCATGACCCGCTTTTGTGCGAGCGAGGATAGCTGGTTAGCCCGCAGTAGCACCAACGACCCAAGCACATCCGAAGTCAGGGATGGCAATGGAAAACCACGACGCAGTAAAAAACAAGCATCGAAATAAAGAAGACAGCCCAGATAATACGGCGGTCAACGCTAGATTCAGGGGCTCTTGGCCAGGTCAGCGGAAAAAGCCTTTCAAAGGCAGCAGAGATGGACCATCTGGCCTAAACAGGATTCTTGACAAACTATGTCAGATTCATGGCACCCCCTATAAACCTGCAAATCACACCCACAGAGAATGCTGGGTCTTCAAGCAGGCCGGTAAGCTAAACGCCGAACACAAGGGGGGGAGACACCAAGCGAAGACGAGGACGAACCTCGCCAGTAAAGTACTGGAGGACAAAAAAAATTCCCATCAGAGGTAAAAACAGTAAACATGATCCATGTGACGAAGAGGAGAAGCAAACATGCACTCCGAGACATACGCGCCATAGAGCCCGTCACCCCTAGGTTCAACCCCTGGTTGGCCTGCCGATCACTTTTGATCACGGGGATCATGCGACAAGCATCCGTCATGAAGGATTGGATGCCTTGGTGTTAGACCCAATAATAAATGGATACCATCTCACACGAGTCCTTATGGACGGCGGAAGTGGTCTAAATCTGATATATCAGGACATAGTCCGCAAAATGGGGATAGACCCAACAAAAATAAGCCACAGTAATTCTACCTTCAAGGGAGTAATACCAGGCCCAGAGGCCCGCTGTACGGGCTCTCTATTACTAGAGGTTGTATTCGGTTCTCCCGACAACTCCCGAAGTGAAAAGTTAACTTTCTACATCGCTCCATTCCGAAGTGGCTATAAAGCACTGCTCGGAAGAGCGGCTTTCGCTCGTTTTAATGCAGTACCGCATTACGCTTCTCTCAAGCTTAAGATGCCCGGTCCACATGGCACCATCACAGTTAGTGGAAATATTGAGCGTTCTCTACATGCGGAAGAATGTGCAGCGGCCTTAATAGCCGAGCACTAGATGGCCTCACCAACCAGAATAAATGACAGGTCGTCAAGACCACGGACACGGTTAGACGAGTCCGGCGCATCACTACATATACATGAGATTGGTTTGATGGTTAAACCCTCATCGACGGTACCAGGGGCTTCCCGCGTGTAATCAGGGCTAGTTCGGCTCAACTTGACTTACCTTGAATTTTAATAGTTTATTGATAATAACCAATTTCCTGGCACGGCAACTTTCACCTAAGTTCTTCTCTTTTACAGATGACAATCGTGCTATACCCGTCCAGGACACGGCACAACAGAGACACAGGCGCAGACGTGCAGTAGGGACCCGCTCAAAGGTTTCTTTTCAGATTAAGACCCTGTGTAAACCTTTTTTTACTATCTCTTGTTATTCACATCCTCCGGATACTCAATACAACCGAGAAGGATACTGACGTTCTTGGCATGTGGCCACGTCAGGATATTGCACGTACCTGGACACTCGGGGTTTATTATTAAGGGCATTGTTCAGCCCGGCATATGTTATAAAGATCGAATACCTTAGGGAGTGTTCGACGTCGCGAGTTTGGCCTTATATGCATCAGCTCCGAATCATGTCTTTGGTCAAATGTTGGGTTTGCCCGGCTCCCGTGTTTTGCTACCTTGTGTTCCGCTCTATCGGCTAAGGCGGCACCGGGAGAACTACTGCGATTGTGCCCTGGTTCATCCGGATGAGCACCTCAGTAGAGAAAGCCGAAAACTGACTGTCATGATAAAGCGCGAGACTGGTCAACCAATCGATGACTTAGCAGAATCTTTAGGATTCCTCCGCATTAACGAAGGGACATTTCCCAGTCATGTACGTACGCGCCCCGTATTCGGACGAGCGCGGAAGTACCAGGGGCTATATAGTAGTCCCACCGTCAAACTCCTATGGCTAAGTGAAAGTGTTAAAGCAATATAGTCTGATTGCCTCGTTCGCTGCGCTACCACCTCCTTCATGGACCAAGACGTTGGATCAAGTGTGAATACGCATTTTTTGCGAACACCCTCGCATTATATGTGTGGGGGCTGAAGCCGACGACTGCAATCTTTCAGGTTATATACATATATACATAAACAGCCGCACAGGAGGCATCATAATACTTTCAGGAAAATGTATAAACACAGCCTTCATAATTCAATAAAATATTGTTTTTACAATAGGAATACATGTCACTAGAACATAATATTCTTCGAGCACTGCGCCTCTATCGAACGAGCGCCGTCAACGACCTCTTCAAAGTAGTGCTCGGCAGTTACTCAACCCAGGGCCGAACCCTGTGTTGCAATAGTGGTGGCCTCCATCTCTGCCCAGTATGTCTTGACACGGGCAAGTGCCATCCGCGCACCCTCTATGCACGTCGACCTCTTCATAGCATCAATATGCAGCACAGCACCAAGGAATTGTTGCACTAAACTAAAGTAACTATTCGGCCTTGGCCCTTCCGGCCACAGATGATCCACAACAGACCTCGTGGCAAGTCCGGACAACCTATGGAGCTCGGCCCACTCGGCCATTCGCTCATTCAACAGCAGCGGACGCACTGGAGCATGGAACTGTGACCAGAACAGCTTTTCCACTTCACGATCTTTTTGATCCTTGAAGAACTCAGCCGCATCAGCAACACTGGCTGCCAAATCCATGTATGCGTCTGCATAACTCCATAGTTGATCAAGAGGAGCATACTCCGGATCTCCGAACTTAGTCTGCTACAAAAAGGGCTTCCCAGCCGCTATATCTGCAGCTTCACGCAGCTCCTCCTTCGTCGCTCTGATTTTGGAGCAGGCTTCCTTGGCTGCCACCCTGGCCTTCTCCAGGTCCGTCGCCTTCGCTCGGCTTTCTTTTTCAAGCAGCTGGTAACGGTCAGCGGCATCTTTCAACTCAATGGCCATCTTGGTTATTCTTTCCTTGCTCTGGCAATGAGCGGCCTGTTCGGCCCTCAGCTATTCGACCGCCTTTAGAGCGGCCGCATCGCTGTTCTTTGCTTGTTCCTTGGCTCGGGCAAGTTCCGCCCGAAGGGTCTCCACGGTGGCAGCTCCATCTGCAGTCACAACATATTAAAGATACTGGCATCCTGCTCCTCTTACTATGTGTTTATCACCAGAGAAATCACTTACCATGTGCCTCGTCAAGCCGCTTGTTGACAAGCACGATGTCGGCATCTGCCGCATCAAGTTGCCGCTTTAGCTCGGCAAACTCATCAGCCCGGCTAGCCACCGGACCTTCAGCCACCTGCACATAAAGGCGGTCTAGTCATTACCTGGGACTATGATCCTCTGTTTGCCGCCGTTTTCGATGGCAACCAGAGTCTCAGGGGCTACTATCTGCATAGGGCAGACCTAACGTGTGCGGTACTGTCAAAAACATACACTATTTCACATACCTCAAAGCCTTTTAGCAGACTCATAAAAGCTTCATGCAACCGGCTTTCGGCGGATGAAATCCTTTCAATTACCGTACCCTTAGCGTACGATGCGCTTCTGAGATGGCCGCTTGCTCCAGAAGATCCTTCAGAGCGTTCGATCACACACTGTATGGTTCCGAACTCTTTCTATTGCTCTCTTTAGGAGCCGAATATTGGGGACTTTGGGTGGCCAAAGGATTACCCTCTGGCCTTGGCGGATCAGGAGAAACCCTCTGCGACGACACTTCAGGGTCGCCTGCCTCATGAGGCGGGGTGGCAGGGGGAGGTGTTTCGCTCTCCATCATCTCTGGAAGAAGATCCCCCGAAGACGAACTCTGTCGAGAAGGGCTATGATCCAAACTGCAAGACATATGCTTCGGTTATTATCTTCAGAAGTAATGTAAGATATTTTTACTATTAAGTACATTTTGTTTACTTACAGCTCGGTAGAGGGCTGATCCCCTTGCGGACACTGTGCGGCAAGAATACCCTTCAAGGCAGGACCCTCTGGCAGAGATTTCAGCCCCCGTTTGGAAACCTTTGTTTCCGGGTCTTCCGAGGTGGTCCTCTTCCTTCCTTGGGGAGAGGGAATTTCAGATTCTTCTCCCTGGCTATCCTCCTTCGCGGAGGCACTAACTCCCCCGGTTTGGATGAATAGTGAGTGAGGCCCGCTTTGAGCCTCTTTGTCCCCCATTTATCTTCCTTTGAGGGCGCCTGATAAGGCGTCGCCTCAAGCATTCTGTCTAGTACTGGATTGGCCAAGCCTTCGGGAAGGGGGGACGAACACCTGATCATCTTCGCCTTTGTTATCTAGTCCTGGTCAAAGAGCGACTTTTCATAATGATGTTATGATAAATGGAAAGATAGCGTGTTCGGCCATGGGATTACTTACTTGGGTATCGGGGCGATTACAGCTCAGACCCGCATCCTCGGTGGTGTCCGGACACTCTATTTGGGGTCCGAAGAACAATTTGTACATCTCTTCGAGCACCATGCCGAGGAAGTGCTGAATAGTTCACGGTCCTTCCGGGTTGAATTCCCACATACGGAGGGGTCGACGTTTGCAAGGCTGGACTCGACGAACTAGCATGACTTGCATTACCATGACCAGGCTGACATCTCTCTCAAGGAGATCTTGGATGCGACTCTGCAATATCGGCACATCATTTACTGGCCCCCAGTTCAGCCCCTTGTTGATCCACGACGTCAGTTATGGTGGGGGGCCTGAGTGAAAGGTAGGGCGGCTACCCACATGGAACTCTGGGGAGCTGTGATATAGAACCACTCCCGCTGCCACAAACTGGACACCTCCGAGAAGGAACCCTCTGGCCATGGAGCCTCAGCGCTTTTGCTTATTACGGCACCTCCGCACTCTGCGTGCTGCCCCTCGATCATCTTCGGCTTCACATTGAAGGTCTTGATCCACAGGCCGAAGTGTGGGGTAATGCGGAGGAAGGCCTCACACGACGATGAACGACGAGATGTGAAGGAGGGAATCCGGGGCCAGATCATGGAAATCCAGTCCATAATAGAACATGAGCCCCCTAACAAAGGGATCCAGAGCGAGGCCCAGCTCTCGGAGGAAGTGAGAGATGAACACAACACTCTCGTTGGGTTCAGGAGTAAGGATGACCTGCCCTCGGGCAGGCAGCCTGTGCGAGATTTCGGCGGTCAGATACCTGGCCTCTCTCAGCTTCTTGATGTCTTCCTCTGTGACAGAGTGAAAGCACAAGTGCTCCCTAGGTGGTTTTGATAATTGATGACAACATATCTCTTGTTGGACTAACATTTCTATCTAGCATGTTTCAGATAAGTTCAACAATGGAGTGGCATGGACTAAAGGTTGTGGGAACTCCTTCAAGATGCTAAGGACAAAGGATTGGCTAAAGCTTAAAGCTCAAGACTCTTAATTTTATATTTTAGTGATCCAAGATCACATTGAGTCTTTAGGAAAAGCCAATACTATCAAGGAGGGATGAGGTGTTGCTTAATGAGCCTTTTGCTTCATGTGCTTAATGATATGCTCCAAAATCCTCAGCTACTTTCCCACTTCCACATATGACCTAAACCCAAAGCCAAACTCGGACCTACCGATTATTCCTATCCGGCGCCACCGAGTTTCACCTGTCATAGCCACTGCCAGAAACCCTAATCAGTTCGGTCTCACCGATGGGATCTCGGTCTCACCGAGATGGGCTTGCAAACTCTCTGTTACCTATTGCAATATTTTCGGTCCCACCGAGATATGCAATCGGCCCCACCGAGTTTGCTTGGCCAACTCTCTGTTTCACTTATTACCCAAATCGGTCCCACCGAGTTTGAGTAATCGGTCACACCGAGTTTTGGATTTACCCTAACCCTAGCACATTGGTCCCACCGAGTTGATCCAGTCGGTCCCACCGAAAATCTCTAACGGTCACTAGGTTTCCTATTTCGGTCTGACCGAGTTTGTTGATTCGGTCCCACCGAGATTGGTAAATCGTGTGTAACGGTTGGATTTTGTGTGGAGGCTATATATACCCCTCCACCTCCTCTTCATTCGTGGAGAGAGCCATCAGACTAAGCCTACACTTCCAGCATCCTATTTCTGAGAGAGAACTACCTACTCATGTGTTGAGGCCAAGATATTCCATTCCTACCATATGAATCTTGATCTCTAGCTTTCCCCAAGTTGCTTTCCACTCAAACCTTCTTTCCACCAGATCCAAATCCTATGAGAGAGAGTTGAATGTTGGGGAGACTATCATTTGAAGCACAAGAGAAAGGAGTTCATTACCTACACACCATTTGTTACTTCTTGGAGAGTGGTGTCTCCTAGATTGGCTAGGTGTTACTTGGGAGCCTCCGACAAGATTGTGGAGTTGAACCAAGGAGTTTGTAAGGGCAAGGAGATCGCCTACTTCGTGAAGATCTACCGCTAGTGAGGCAAGTCCTTCGTGGGCGATGGCCATGGTGGGATAGACAAGGTTGCTTCTTCGTGGACCCTTCGTGGGTGGTTGCTTCTTCGTGGACCCTTCGTGGGTGGAGCCCTCCGTGGACTCGCGCAACCATTACCCTTCTTGGGTGGAGCCCTCCATGGACTCGCGCAACCGTTACCCTTCGTGGGTTGAAGTCTCCATCAACGTGGATGTAGGATAGCACCACCTATCCGAACCACGGGAAAAACATCCGTGTCCCCAATTGCGTTTGAATTCTCCAAACCCTTCCCCTTACATTCTTGCAAGTTGCATGCTTTACATTCCGCTGCTCATATACTCTTTGCATGCTTGCTTGATATGTATTGTGTATGTTGAAATTGTGCCTAAAACTCCACTTAAACCAAAAAGGCCTAAAAATTGCAACTTTAGCACTAAGTGTCTAATCACACCCCCTCTAGACACATCTACTTCTAGATCCTACAAGTGGTATCAGAGCTTTGGTCTCCATTGCCTTGGTTTAATCACCATTGGAGGAAGATGGATGTGTCTACCTTAGGGAGTCTTAGACATAGAGTGCCTATTCTTGATGGAGAGTATCTTCATGAGTGGAAAAATAATATGCTTGTAATTTTCAATCAATATCATTTGAACAAGTATATTGCTAGCCCTTGTGCACCTCATATTGATCCTTTGCATCCTACCCTAGATGGAGATATTGACATGATTCGCAATCTTAGAACTATTGAGCTCATCATTAGAGGATTGCCCAAAAATTTGATTGCTAATTTGCCTACTCTTAATTGTGCCTATACTATATGGAAATTTCTTGAGGAACGATTTCCCGATCATTCCTTGAAAAATTTGGATGAAATTCTCCATAAATCTATTGCCTTGAGTAAGATGAACTCTAGTGATCCTAGTTTTGGTGATTATCTATTTGAGCTTGCCAATCTCAAGCGAGCTAAAGGAGATGTTGGAATCATTAGTGATATCATATTCGAAGCTATAAGAATTCATAAAGGTGACCACTTTGATGATCATTTATCTAATGAATTACCCTCTCTAGGAAATGATGAGTCACAAGATCATGATGAACATGGATACTATGATGATGATGATAGTGACTTCGATCTTGATGATGCAATGAGACATTTTGGTCTTATGGCAAATCTTCGGGGATATGAATCAGGAGGAAAGGAATGGGTTCTTGATAGTGGATGTACTAATCATATGACCGGAGATGAAGAGATGTTTCGTGAGCTTGCTGAAAATGATGGCCCTCGAAAATATGTCACCTTTGGTGATAATTCAAAGGGTAAAGTGGTTGGCCTTGGTAAGGTGGCCATCTCACATGATAGTTCCATTCAAAATGTCATGCTCATTGAATCTCTCGGCTACAACATACTTTCAGTATCTAGACTTGCTGATTTCGGTTTGAATGTCCTATTTACTGAGGTAGATTGCCAAGTATTTCGTCGAGACAATCATAAAATGGTCTTTACCGGTATGCATAGAGGTGATCTTTACATTGTCGATTTCTCTAAAAAGGCACAACATAAAACTTGCTTTGTTGCTAAATCCTCAAAAGGTTGGTTGTGGCATAGACGACTAGGTCACGTTGGCATGAGAAACCTTGACAAGCTTATTAAAGGAAATCATATCCTTGGAGTTAACGATGTCATATTTGATAACGATAGGCTTTGCAGTGCTTGTCAAGCAGGTAAACAGGTTGGAGGAAGGCATCCCGTGAAGAACATCATGACCACAAGAAGGCCACTCGAGCTACTTCATATGGATCTTTTTGGTCCCAATGCCTACAAGAGTCTCGGTGGAAATTCTTTTGGTCTAGTCATAGTTGATGATTTTTCAAGATTTACGTGGGTGTTCTTTCTTAATGACAAGTCGCAGGTCCAGAAGATCTTCAGAAACTTCGCTAGGAAGGCCCAAAATCAGTTTGACGTGAAGATCAAGAAGGTTCGGAGTGACAACGGAACGGAGTTCAAGAACGCGAATGTGGACACCTTTCTTGACGAAGAAGGGATTTCACAGTTCTCGGCTACGTACACACCTCAACAAAATGGAGTTGTTGAGAGGAAGAACCGGATGCTCATCGAAATGGCAAGAATGATGCTTGATGAATACAAGACGCGGAAGCACTTTTGGGCAGAAGCGGTTGAGACAGCTTGTCACGCAACAAATCGCTTATATCTTCACAAGCTACTCGGCAAGACGGCATACGAGCTTCTCACCAGTAACAAACCCCAAGTTGGATACTTTCGAGTATTCGGCTCAAAGTGCTACATTCTTGATAAGCATCGTCGTTCAAAGTTTGCTCCTAAATCTCATGAAGGTTTTCTACTTGGTTATGGCTCAAACTCTCACACTTACCGTGTCTACAACAATTTCACCCGAAAGGTTGAAGAGACAGTAGATGTGAAGTTTGATGAATCTAATGGCTCGCAAGTAGAGCAATTGCCAATTGATGTAGGAGACAAAGACCCTTCAGAAGCAATCCAAGACTTGTCCATTGGCAAAATTCGTCCAACGGAGGTGAAGGAGAGTACTTCATCCGTCCAAGTGGAAGCTTCTACTTCACGACAAGGTGAACCAAGAATCGACACGGAAGCATCCACAAGTGGGACACACCAAGATGAAGAAGACAAGGAAATGCATAAAGATGAACATCAACAACCTCTTTCTCCACCACGACAAGAGAACGACGACGTCAACAATGAAGAAGGCCAAGAAGAAGAAGATGAAGAAGATGTTCAACAAAGACCCAAGCAAAAGCTCTCACGAGTTCGAGCAAGAATTGCCAAAGATCATCCCGTCGAGCAAATCCTCAATGATATACAAACTGGGAGAATCACTCGCTCAAAAACTCGTTTAGCTAACTTTTGTGAAAACTATTCATTCATCTCTAGCATTGAACCTATGAAGGTTGAAGAAGCATTGGAAGATCCGGATTGGATAAACTCTATGCATGAAGAGCTACACAATTTTGAGAGAAACCAAGTTTGGACATTGGTTGAGAAGCCCGACAACAACCACAACATCATTGGTACCAAATGGGTGTTTCGCAACAAGCAAGATGAAGATGGACAAGTGGTTCGCAACAAAGCACGTCTCGTCGCCCAAGGGTACACACAAGTCGAAGGTATGGACTATGGTGAGACATATGCTCCCGTTGCTAGACTTGAGTCCATTCGCATCTTACTTGCCTATGCTAATCACCATAATATCACCTTGTACCTAATGGACATTAAAAGTGCTTTTCTAAATGGTGAAATAGAGGAGGAAGTTTATGTCAAACAACCTCCCGGCTTTATCAATCCTAAGAAACCAAATCATGTTTACAAACTTCACAAAGCTCTTTATGGTCTTAAACAAGCTCCTAGAGCATGGTATAAATGCTTGACCAAGTTCCTTATTACAAGTGGTTTTGAAATTGGTAAAATTGATTCTACTCTTTTTACTAAAAGGGTTAATGGAGAACTATTTGTATGCCAAATTTATGTCGATGATATCATATTTGGTTCAACTAACCCTCTCTTTAGTGAAAAGTTTGGAAAGCTAATGTCAGAGAAGTTTGAGATGTCTATGATGAATGAACTCAAATTCTTTCTCGGTTTGCAAATCAAGCAAACTAAGGAAGGTACATTTGTCTCTCAAACGAAGTACACCAAGGACGTATTCAAGAAGTTCAATATGCAAGAATGCAAAGGTATGTCTACACCCATGCCTACTAGTGGACATAATGATTTGACCAAAGATGGTGAACCGGTTGATCAAAAGGTTTATCGCTCTATGATTGGTTCATTGTTATACCTATGTGCTTCACGTCCCGATATTATGCTAAGTGTGTGCATGTGTGCACGATATCAAGCTGCTCCTAAAGAATGTCATCTTAAGGCTGTGAAAAGGATAGTGAGATATTTAATCCATACACCAAATTTTGGCATTTGGTATCCTAAGAGGTCTTCTTTTGATCTTGTTGGCTATTCCGACTCGGATTATGCCGGATACAAGGTTGATAGAAAGTCCACTTCGGGTACTTGTCAATTTCTTGGTAGATCTCTTGTATCTTGGTCTTCCAAGAAACAAAACTCGGTATCCTTATCCACCACCGAAGCGGAATACATTGCCGCTGGTTCATGTTGTGCTCAATTACTTTGGATGACCCAAACTCTTAAAGATTATGGGATTTATGTGAAACATGTTCCACTGCTTTGTGACAATGAAAGTGCTATCAAAATTGGTCATAATCCTGTACAACATTCTCGAACTAAGCATATTGAAGTTCGTCATCATTTCATTCGAGATCATGTTGCTAAGGGTGACATTAATCTTAAGCACGTTCGCACCGATAAGCAATTAGCGGATATATTTACTAAACCTCTTGATGAGAAAGTATTTTGCAGGTTGAGAGGTGAATTGAACATCATTGATGCTTCTAACTTGGAGTAGAAACTCCATTGGATACATGCAAGACATGAGCTTATGACTAATCCATGATATATCTCTTATGATGACTATCTTATGTCTTGGATATATTTGTACCTTGCATGTTGTCTAACCCATGTAGGTGCTTGGTTGAATCTAATTCCATGAGATTGCGACTCACTCACATCTTGAGAAATCTCTACATCACCAAGTCTCTACACAATGGCGGTTGAAGACAAGGAAGCACAAAACCATTCAAACATATCCTTTGACAAATTCTATGTTGAGCTTCATGATTGTCATTTTTGGATACACAAGTGCTCTTCCTTGCAAGAACTAACCCATGTAGGAAGATGAACTCAAACTCCAAGTGGTACTCTCAAATCTTGATGAGCTACATCAACCTTGAGCACCCACACAAGTTCAACTACATGAGCAAGAACCACACCACCACCCAAGGTATGTTATTCCATCTTAGAGAAGCTTTACTCCAAGACATGAGTCAAAGCAACTCAACAAGATGTGAATACATCAAGATGCTTAAACGAAAAATGGTAACCCCATTTGTCAGGACCCCGATTCCAAGTCACATCGATCTAGCCGGTAACACCTCATATCACTTTGCGGCCTCATGCACGGTATCCCACGGGTGTCGCCTTACCATGGCCCGGGACCGTTTGCGCCTTTTGGCTCACGTATATGATAGTGTCGCTAGCATCCATATGACAGAGAACCCGGGCCGACATGGCTAGTCGTGAACCCAAAGCAGCACAGACCTATGGAGACAGGCATACATGAATCACATCGAACATGTCGGTCATCAATGAGTGATTCCGGGCTGTAGCACTGGGCTAACAGGACTCCGGGGAACCCCGGGCTGCAGCAGGCTAGGCAGGACTCCGGACGTCACCGTGTGACATTTCCCCGAAGGGACAGACATAGGGACGAAGTGAAACACATGCCGGCCAGTCAAGTGTCCTGAACAGTAGTGCTGGGCTAGCAGGACTCCGGTGAACCGGGCTGTAGCGGACTACTATGGCTCGAGGAGCACTAGACTACATTTCCCCATATGAAAGGCTGCCAAGGATAAACAACTAGATTGTCGGATCCCACTCATACCAAGCATTTCAAACATACACACAATATGCCCGATATGAGTACATACAACATGGCATCACAACAAAACTCTACAACTCAAGTACTTTATTTAAAGGCTCCAGAGAGCCATACATAACATGTTCATACAGATAGGGGTCACATGACCTGACACTCAAGTCATACAAACATACAAGCACATGCGGAAGCAACTAGTCTGAGTACAGACTCTAGAAAGAAAGAAGGCTTCTCGAAGCCTGTCTATCTACATGGGGCCCTCCATGGCCAGGATCACCACCTGGGTGGCTAGTCACTCGTCGACGTCAAGGTCTACATAAAACCCATCGGAGGGGGCAGTGTTGTCGTCTGAAAACAATAAATAAGCAAACATGAGTACGAAGGTACTCAGCAAGTCTTACATCAGAACCTACTATACATGCTTATTCTCAAGGAGGCGGTGGGGTTGATGCAGCAAGCCAGCTTTGACTCTTGGCTAAGCTATCCTACGGAACTCCACTAGTAAAATAGTTTTCGCACACGAGTCCACTACTCACCAATACAATACTCCACCGGGGATCCTCCCTCGTCATCCTACGAGAGGGCCATCCTCGGTACTCACACTTATCTTGAGTCTTTTAGTAGTATCCATTAACTTGTCTATGAACTGTATAGGCAACCAAGTAGTCCTTTACCGCGGACGCGGCTATTCGAATAGTTTTATACCCTGCAGGGGTGTACTTCGTCACACACGCTTTCACCACTTACCACCGTTTACACGACATGTACTCGGCAACCTTCAAGCGGAAGCCCAGCAAGGGTGTCGGCCACGGCCTACCTAAACACTTAAGTCTCTAGTCCAGGTTTATTGCCTATCCAGGTTCCATCCGCAGGGAGTCCGGCCGAGGTTTCCACATACGGCCCCGAACGATGTGAACAGGGTCCCGAGACGCCAAACGGGTGCCCGGCATACCCGGCCATGGTGTATCTACCGCAACATAGCCCACCCCTAGGGTCAGCGCTACGCACGGTCGCCAACACATAACCTACAAACACTAGAAACTATTTGCAACTCCTGGACAGAGTACTAGGGTGATTAAGAAGCCGAGAGGGTCAATTAAGGATCTCAATGCATGGTAGTAGCTGAATCTTAAAATCACACATACAGATCTCAGTTCTTAGGGACGGCCTCAATGAAACAACCCACCATGTACTCCTACATGGCCTCTCATCGATACCTTTACCAAAATATGTTCAACACATCCCTCACATTACCGACATAAGCATTTCACTCTAGCCCATCACCCAGATGAACCAGACCTGACACAACTCTAAGCATAGCAGGCATAGCAAGGTAGGAATCACATACATGGCTCAATCAACTCCTACACATGCTAGTGGGTTTCATCTAGTTACTGTGGCAATGACAGGTCATGCAGAGGATAAGGGTTCAACTACCGTAGCACACAGCAGTTTGAATCGCGTTGTCTTAATGCAGTAAATAAGAGCAGAAGCGAGAACATGGGTTTGTATCGAAATGATCAATGGTTGCTTGCCTAATGGAGTGGTAGCGGGATACTGCCCTTCAGTTGGATACTCGTGAATATCCTCGGAGGCAGAACCTACCATGGGGAACACATCGGAACACAATCAACACATGATGATATGCAACAATATGATGCATGCTATGACATGGCAATATGAATGTGTTTTGGCCTAATGCAAGCTAGAATAGAAAGGGATGAACTCATTTGAATCAAAGATTCAAATATTAGCTCATTAAGCATGGCCTTAATAGTGCATTTCCTTATTCTGCTTAAACAGCCAGGTAAACTTGTTTTGTCATGCATGAAACCATTACAGATGGATAGATTGAATTTTTCTGATAATTTTTCATATATAAATTATTTCATTTGGAGTTACGGTTGAATTTCTATGATTTTTAGAAGTTTTAAACATTTTCTGGAATTTCCTGAATAAAAATAAATCCAGAAAATGCAATACTGCGTCAGCATTGCGTCATGCTGACCTCAGCAGGTCAAAGGCGCCAGCCCAGGTCAAACCTGACTGGTGGGCCCCTTCTGTCAGCCTCTCAGCTAATTAGCAAAATTAGATTAACACTAATTAGTTGTCAGTGGGGCCTGGGCCCACATGTCAGTGACTGATTTAATTAAAATTAATTAAGACTAATCCTAATTTGGTTAGCCGGCCGGCCCCACCTGTCATAGACTCAGGGGGGTCTTCCTGGGCCCACCCAGGGGTCAAACTGGGTCAACTCGCCGGCGGCGAGACGGCGGAGGGCTTCGGATTTGGTCCTCCGGTGACCAAATCGACGGCGGAGACGTGCTACGCGTAGCTGGGGCTCGTGCGCATCTAGTGGGGCAAGTGGGAGGAGCTGGGGTGGAGCGAGCTCGCCGGAATCGAGCTCGTGGCGGCGGCCGGAGTTCGGGCGAGGTCGGTTTGATGCTACGGTGCACGGGAGGGAGAACTGGGGGTGGCTACGGGTTCCTGGTGCTGCACTGAGCACGGTGAGGCGCTCCGTTGTGGGCTTGCACGGCTGTGGCCACGGCTGCGCCATGGCCGGCGGCGAGAAGCTCTCGGCCGTGCGGTGGAGAATGGAGCTAGGGAACGAGCGCGAGCACGAGAGAAGAGGGGAAAGGAAGAGGAGCTCACAGCGGAGTCGGAGAGGGGGTCAGCGGGCTCGGGGAGGTCCTGGCGGCGGCGAATTCGACCGGAGATGGCTCGGGTGCCCGAGGTTGAAGACGAGGGCGAAGGCGGCGATGCAGGGCCTCCGGCGATGCGTGGCTCGGTGGGGAGGACGAGGGAGTCGAGGCGGAGCTAATGGGCTCGTCGGAGGGGCGAGGGAGTGGCTGTGGTGGCAACTACGGCGATCGGCGGCGAGGTACGCGCTCGGCCGTCGCGGGAGAGAGAGAGGGAGACGAGGGGGAGAGTGAGCGAGTGCGAGAGGGAGACGTGGGTCGCGTGGCACTTTAGGGCGTCTCCCGGGCGTCGGCGGAAGCAGGAGGTGGCCGGCGTGTGGCCGCGGGAGCCAGCCACGCGCTCCGCGTCCTTCTGGCGCGAGGAGGACGATGACTGGCAGCGCCAGCAGGCTGGGCCGAGCCAGGTGGCTGGGCCAGCACAGGTAAGGCCCAGGTGGGCTTCTTTCTCCTCTTTTTTGATTTTTGTTTCTGTTTTCTATTTAACTGCAACTGTTGGGCTTTAAATAAAATACTAAAATGTTTCCAAAAATCCTGAAAATAAATGTGGCCTCTGTTTAGATTATTTCCAACAGGAAACATTTATTCCCAGAATTATTTGAGCATTTAGATTATTTTATAGCATTTAAATGCCCAAATTCAAATACTTATGATTTAATTCAATGACCTTCTGTTGACCTAGAAAATCGTGCACCAATTTTGCCAGAGGTTCTAACCTAAGACAAAGAGGGTGAACTTTTTAGAAGGGCATTTCAGGTTCATTGAAAATATTTTTAGTAAACCCTAGTTGTTTCCAGGGGGGTGTGTTGGGGGTTCTGTCTTCCCCAATTCAAATTTAAGAGGAATTTAAACATGATGCACATTCTAATGCTTGAACTAGCTAGGGTGTGACCACTCACCCCCACTCAAAAGAATCTCGTCCCGAGATTTAGGATCCTCCGGGAAGAAGGTGGGGTACTCAAGTCGAAGATGATCCTCCCTTTCCCAAGTGGCTTCTTTCTCGGAATGGTGTGACCATTGAACCTTGAGAAACTTGACATTATGACGTCGAGTGGTACGCTCGGCTTAATCAAGGATACGAACGGGATATTCCCGATAAGAGAGGTTATCTTGTAGATCAAGTGTTTCGTGGTCCACTCCACGGATAGGATCCGCGAAGCAAGGCCTGAGTTGTGAAACGTGGAAGACATCGTGAACTCTGGAAAGATGCGGAGGTAGTTCCAACTGGTAGGCAACTTCTCCTCGTTTGGCAAGAATGCGAAAGGGTCCAATGTAACGAGGAGCCAATTTGCCTTTGATACCGAAACGATGGGTTCCCTTTAACGGAGTAACCCGAAGGTAAGCCTTCTCGTCAACTTCATAAGTCATAGGCTTATGTTTATGATCATATTGACTCTTTTGACGAGATTGGGCTGTTTTCAATTTCTCACGAATAACGCGAACCTGCTCTTCTGCTTCCTGAATCATATCCGGGCCAAAGAGCTGTCTTTCCCCGGTTTCTGACCAGTTAAGAGGCGTTCGACATTTTCGTCCATAGAGAACTTCGAAAGGAGCTTCCCCCAAACTAGCTTGATAACTATTGTTATAAGCAAACTCTGCGAATGGAAGGCATTTCTCCCAACTCATTCCGAACGAGATAACAAAAGCTCGGAGCATATCTTCCAGAATTTGATTGACTCGCTCTACTTGACCACTTGATTGAGGATGGAAGGCGGTACTAAAGGAGAGACGAGTTCCCATAGTATTTTGGAAACTTTCCCAAAATCGAGAGGTGAAGAGACTCCCACGGTCTGAGTTAATTTCCAATGGAACACCATGAAGAGATACTATTCGGGAGATGTATAAATCGGCTAGCTGGCTAGCGGTGATACTCTCACGAACAGGTAGAAAGTGGGCTACTTTGGAAAGACAGTCGACCACGACGAAGATGGCATTATTCCCTCTCTTGGTCCTGGGAAACCCAGTGATGAAATCCATACTGATTTTATCCCATTTCCATTCAGGAATAGCCAAAGGTTGAAGGGTACCAGCAGGCCGTTGATGCTCTGCTTTAACATGACAACAGACGTCGCAGCTAGCAATGTATTGAGCGATTTCTCTCTTCATCCTAGTCCACCAAAACCTCTGGCGTAGGTCTTGATACATTTTAGTACTACCGGGATGAATGGTGAGAGGGGATTCATGAGCTTCCTTAAGGATCAACTGGCGCAAATGTTGTTTCTTGGGAACCACCAGACGGTTCTCGAAGAAGACAATACCTCGCTCATCCATGGAGAAACATTTAGCAACTCCGCTAGCGATGTTTTCCTTAATCCGGGATATGCCCTTGTCATACCGCTGGGCGGTTATGATTTGATCCATAAGGGTAGGTTTCGCCACCAGGGTGGAAAGGAATCCCCGAGGAACAATGTGAAGATTAAGCTTACGAAATTCCTCATGGAGAAATGGTTGACTTTGTTGTAGCATCAGGTTGTTATAATAGGACTTACGGCTTAGCGCATCAGCCATGACATTGGCTTTTCCCGGGGTGTAAGTTATTCCTAAGTCGTAATCCGAGATCAACTCAACCCAACATCTTTGCCTGAGATTGAAATCTGGTTGGGTGAAGATATATTTCAAACTTTGGTGATCGGTGAAGATCTCGCAACGATTACCGAGAAGGTAATGTCGCCAGGTTTTAAGTGCATGGACTACAGTTGCAAGCTCTAGATCATGTGTAGGATAGTTTTCCTCATGTGGGTGTAATTGCCGTGAAGCATAGGCAATTACCTGACGATCTTGCATGAGTATGCAACCTAGTCCTTGTCGCGAGGCGTCGCAATAGATAATAAAGTCCTTGGAGAAATCTGGTGGTACCAGTACGGGAGCAGATGTCAGGCGTCTTTTCAGTTCCTGAAAGCTGAACTCGCACTGTGGAGTCCACTCGAACTTTTTATCTTTCTTGAGGAGTTCAGTTAGAGGTTTAGCAACCTTGGAGAAATTTTCGACGAAGCGGCGGCAATAGCTCGCTAAGCCAAGGAAGCTCCGAACTTGCTTAACCGTCTCAGGTGGAGTCCAATCAAGGACGGCTTGAACTCGCTCGGGATTGACAGCAATACCCTTGCCAGATATTACATGGCCTAGATAGGTCACTTCTGGCAATCAAAATTCACACTTGGAGAATTTGGCATAAAGGCGATGCTCTCGGAGTTTCATCAATACCAGCCTTAGATGTTCGGCATGGTCCTCTTCATTCTTGGAGTAGATGAGTATGTCATCGAGGTATACTACGACAAATTTGTCCAAGTACTCCATGAAAACCGAGTTCATTAACCGAGAAAAGGTGGCGGGGGCATTGGTTAAACCGAAGGACATGACGGTGTACTCGTATTGGCCATAACGAGTAACAAAGGCCATCTTGGGAATGTCCCCGTTTCTGATTTTGATTTGATGGTAACCCAACCTCAAATCCATCTTGGAGAATACTGAGGATCCAGCGAGCTGATCATACAGATCGTTGATCCTGGGAAGCGGATATTTGTTCTTGATGGTGACCAAATTGACAGGTCGGTAATCCACAACCATTCGATCTGTTCCATCCTTCTTCTTGACGAAGAGGACGGGGCAAGCCCAAGGAGAGGAACTAGGACGGATGAAACCCTTTTTCAAGGACTCATCGAGTTGATTCTTAAGCTCGGCTAGTTCTAAGGGTGCCATCTTGTAGGGTCTTCTAGAGATTGGAACGGTTCCTGGAACAAGGTCTATCACAAACTCGACATCCCTGTCAGGTGGAACACCTGGCAGTTCTTCTGGAAAGACATCCGGGAAGTCGCGGACTACCGGAACATCCTCAAGGTCTGGAAGGGGGTTAGCATTTAGGGAGTAAAGTTGGCGCTTGGCCGCTCGAGTTAAGACATTAACTGTCTTGCCCGAGGGGTGAGTAAGTTGAACGGTTCTAGTGGCACAATTGATCTTAGCATAATGAGCTGACATCCGGTCCATACCCAAGATGATGTTTATGTCCGAGGACTTGAGAGCTATTAAGGATGCAAGGAAGACAAGCCTATCGACAAGAATTTCGTTCCCATGGCTTACTCTAGAAGTTTGCCATCTAGAGCCAGGGGTTTGAATTTCCATGGTAGAGGGCATGTCACAGAATGTCGTGTTATGCAATCGAGCATAGTTCTCGGATATGAATGAATGAGATGCTCCAGTATCAAAAAGAACCGATGTCGGATGGCAGTTAACAAGGAGCGTACCAAGGACGACGTTGGGATCCTCATGAGCCTCCTCGGCTGAAACATAATTGACATGGCCACGTGCAGTGGTGGCCGGCTTGGCGTAGAAAGTCTTCCCCGCGGGCCTACCACGGCCAACGGACTTTCCAGTTTGGTTGGGGTTGTTGTTCTGGGGACACTCTCGGCTATAGTGACCCGGCTCTCCACACTTGAAACATGTCACCACATTGGGGCGTGGAGCAGCATTAGCAGCGGGGCCACCATAGGTCTTGGGCGATGCAAATTGCTGGTTGGGACGAGGCGCCTCAAAGGATGGCCTCGGGATGAACCTGGGTGGCAGTGCCGTGCTTGGGATCCACACCCGGCGCTTCTGAGCTCCCGAGCCGGATGAAGAGCCAAAATCACGGGAGTGCTTGCATGAAGCGTCATAATCAGTCTGACCTGTCTCAGCGCTGATGGCTTTATTGACCAGCTTTTGAAAAGATGTGCACTCGTGCAGACGGAGATCGCGGCGAAGCTCAGGGCTAAGTCCCTTGCAGAACCTTGCCTGCTTCTTAGCGTCAGTAGAAACCTCTTCAGGGGCATAGCGTGCCAGATTCCCAAATTCACGACTATATGCATCCACAGTCAGTCTTCCTTGGGTGAAGTTGCAGAACTCCTCCCTCTTGCGATCCATGAGACCTTCCGGAATGTGATGCTCATAGAAAGCCTCACTGAATTCAGCCCAAGTAGTGATTTGGCCGACCGGGTGCATAGCTTCGAAGTTTTCCCACCAAAGGCTAGCAGGGCCTTCGAGGTGATAGGCAGCATAGGTAACCTTGTCGGCTTCGGCTACGTTGGCAGAACGTAGCTTGTGGGTGATGCTGCGAAGCCAGTCATCCGCGTCGAGGGGCTCGACGGAGTGGTTAAACTTTGGTGGGTACAGCTTGATAAAGTCATTGATTGACACCAAGTCATTTCGTGGGTGGCGTGCAGTGTTCTGCTCAATCCGCTCCAGCAGGCGGTTGGTCTCACGCTTGTTTCTTTCCGCCTCCAGCATTACTTCGGCCAGAGAAGGCGGGTGAGGCAGATTTTCACCTCTAGCTGCACTGGCTTCCCCTGCTCTGGAGCAGCAGGGTTGCTGCGGGTGTTGACCATCCTAGGAGAAAACAAGACAATGGTTTAGACAAGGATGGCTCAAACTTAGCAAGGAAGTGCAGAATGTAATGGATAGCACGGAATGCAGAGATGTTCATTCGTATGTCATGGTAATATAAAACTGCCATATATATACCAACGATCATACACATCATACATAGTTTAGTACAAGCCCAGGCTACAGTACAACTATGATGAAAGACATTACATCTCATCGGAGGCATTCCAAGCTCCTATACATTATTTTTCTACACCTCCGGAATCGATTACATGCAAATTCATATTCCACAAGTCACACAGGACAATGGAGATACAACTACTACAATACTAGTGGTACTACTACTAACTCAGATAGCTCCGTAGTAGTTCTCATAGAAGTCACCTCCATAGCCTGGAAGTTCAACATGACCATCCGGAAACAGACGGTCCTGAGGAGCCTGTGGACCAAAGGGGCTAGGATGAGGTCTTGGACCAACAAATGGTGGCCTGCGGGGACCACGGGGTGGGGTGATGCCTCCCACATCACGCCAATCCACCATGTCTGGCAGAGCTGATCTCACAGGATACAGATCCCTTGTATCCATACATCCAGCTTGCACCGCAGGTGCAAACCGAGTCAATGTGGCCCAATGATCAGCACGGGTATTGAAAAGCTCCAGCCTCAAGGCCCGATTCTCTCGGTCCTTATCTTCAAGCAACTCGGCAGTGGTACGAGTTAATGAGTCTTCCTGAGTGGAGTCAGCATAGATAGCTTGAAGATACCCTTGCGCTCCCGGAAGTGAAGCTGGCATGTAACGGAAGTCGGTGTTCCGAAGCAGGCCAGTCCGGACTCGCAAGATGGTCATCATGGAATAGGCAGCATCCTGCACAGCCATATCAACAGTTACCCCGAGTCCATAGGAACAGTGAAGGGGCTCGGTAGATCCAGGATAAGAAGGAAATATCCTGACGGTGCAGAGATATTGGCTTTGATTAAAGTCGCGGAACTGCTCTTCGACGGTGTATTCGGGATACCAACGGTAGCCCGTCTCGATCATTACCCGGACTAGCATAGCAGTATGACCGGGCACGTCGAGGCACCTGGTTAGGCGAACCACTTGGTTTTGAGCATGGTTGGCCATCTGAAAGCACAACCACAATGCAGAGACATCAGAATTTCTAGGGAAAATTGGACAGCATAACAACTGTAAATGCTCAGAAAAAAGATTTGAGACATCCACAATAGTTCGCAATACCACTCAGCAACATCATATCAAGGTTCTGATCCAATTAGCAACATACTAGGAATAGTAGAAACTGAACTGGAACTTGTAGCATCAATCCTATAAGGTACTACGGATTAGTAACACGTGAACCTGATAGAAGAAGAGAGCCTAGTCCTTAACCCACGTTGAATGAGAAGAGAATGACTCAGATCAGAGGCATAGGGTAAAGGAGTAAAAGAGCCTTACGTTCCCTTCCACAATCAATTCCCCTACATATAACTAAAGCATTTCTAGACTCGACATCGACCAGTTTGGCTCAACGAACCTACAGGTAGTCCGGCTCTGATGCCAATGCTGTCAGGACCCCGATTCCAAGTCACATCGATCTAGCCAGTAACACCTCATATCACTTTGCGGCCTCACGCATGGTATCCCACGGGTGTCGCCTTACCATGGCCCGGGACCGTTTGCGCCTTTTGGCTCACGTATATGATAGTGTCGCTAGCATCCATATGACAGAGAACCCGGGCCGACATGGCTAGTCGTGAACCCAAAGCGGCACAGACCTATGGAGACAGGCATACATGAATCACATCGAACATGTCGGTCATCAACGAGTGATTCCGAGCTGTAGCACTGGGCTAACAGGACTCCGGGGAACCCCAGGCTGCAGCAGGCTAGGCAGGACTCCGGAAGTCACCGTGTGACATTTCCCCGAAGGGACAGACATAGGGACGAAGTGAAACACATGCCGGCCAGTCAAGTGTCCTGAAAAGTAGTGCTGGGCTAGCAGGACTCCGGTGAACCAGGCTGTAGCGGACTACTATGGCTCGAGGAGCACTAGACTACATTTCCCCATATGAAAGGCTGCCAAGGATAAACAACTAGATTGTCGGATCCCACTCATACCAAGCATTTCAAACATACACACAATATGCCCGATATGAGTACATACAACATGGCATCACAACAAAACTCTACAACTCAAGTACTTTATTTAAAGGCTCCAGAGAGCCATACATAACATGTTCATACAGATAGGGGTCACATGACCCGACACTCAAGTCATACAAACATACAAGCACATGCGGAAGCAACTAGTCTGAGTACAGACTCTAGAAAGAAAGAAGGCTTCTCGAAGCCTGTCTATCTAACATGGGGCCCTCCATGGCCAGGATCACCACCTGGGTGGCTAGTCACTCGTCGACGTCAAGGTCTACATAAAACCCATCGGAGGGGGCAGTGTTGTCGTCTGAAAACAATAAATAAGAAAACATGAGTACGAAGGTACTCAGCAAGTCTTACATCAGAACCTACTATACATGCTTATTCTCAAGGAGGCGGTGGGGTTGATGCAGCAAGCCAGCTTTGACTCTTGGCTAAGCTATCCTACGGAACTCCACTAGTAAAATAGTTTTCGCACACGAGTCCACTACTCACCAATACAATACTCCACCGGGGATCCTCCCTCGTGATCCTACGAGAGGGCCATCCTCGGTACTCACACTTATCTTGAGTCTTTTAGTAGTATCCATTAACTTGTCTATGAACTGTATAGGCAACCAAGTAGTCCTTTACCGCGGACGCGGCTATTCGAATAGTTTTATACCCTGCAGGGGTGTACTTCGTCACACACGCTTTCACCACTTACCACCGTTTACACGACATGTACTCGGCAACCTTCAAGCGGAAGCCCAGCAAGGGTGTCGGCCACGGCCTACCTAAACACTTAAGTCTCTAGTCCAGGTTTATTGCCTATCCAGGTTCCATCCGCAGGGAGTCCGGCCGAGGTTTCCACATACGGCCCCGAACGATGTGAACAGGGTCCCGAGACGCCAAACGGGCGCCCGGCATACCCGGCCATGGTGTATCTACCGCAACATAGCCCACCCCTAGGGTCAGCGCTACGCACGGTCGCCAACACATAACCTACAAACACTAGAAACTATTTGCAACTCCTGGACAGAGTACTAGGGTGATTAAGAAGCCGAGAGGGTCAATTAAGGATCTCAATGCATGGTAGTAGCTGAATCTTAAAATCACACATACAGATCTCAGTTCTTAGGGACGGCCTCAATGAAACAACCCACCATGTACTCCTACATGGCCTCTCATCGATACCTTTACCAAAATATGTTCAACACATCCCTCACATTACCGACATAAGCATTTCACTCTAGCCCATCACCCAGATGAACCAGACCTGACACAACTCTAAGCATAGCAGGCATAGCAAGGTAGGAATCACATAACATGGCTCAATCAACTCCTACACATGCTAGTGGGTTTCATCTAGTTACTGTGGCAATGACAGGTCATGCAGAGGATAAGGGTTCAACTACCGTAGCACACAGCAGTTTGAATCGCGTTGTCTTAATGCAGTAAACAAGAGCAGAAGCGAGAACATGGTTGTATCGGAATGATCAATGGTTGCTTGCCTGATGGAGTGGTAGCGGGATACTGCCCTTCAGTTGGATACTCGTGAATATCCTCGGAGGCAGAACCTACCACGAAGAACACATCGGAACACAATCAACACATGACGATATGCAACAATATGATGCATGCTATGACATGGCAATATGAATGTGTCTTGGCCTAATGCAAGCTAGAATAGAAAGGGATGAACTCATTTGAATCAAAGATTCAAATATTAGCTCATTAAACATGGCCTTAATAGTGCATTTCCTTATTCTGCTTAAACAGCAAGGTAAACTTGTTTTGTCATGCATGAAACCATTACAGATGGATAGATTGAATTTTTCTGATAATTTTTCATATATAAATTATTTCATTTGGAGTTACGGTTGAATTTCTATGATTTTTAGAAGTTTTAAACATTTTCTGGAATTTCCTGAATAAAATAAATCCAGAAAATGCAATTACTGCGTCAGCATTGCGTCATGCTGACCTCAGCAGGTCAAAGGCGCCAGCCCAGGTCAAACCTGACTGGTGGGCCCCTTCTGTCAGCCTCTCAGCTAATTAGCAAAATTAGATTAACACTAATTAGTTGTCAGTGGGGCCTGGGCCCACATGTCAGTGACTGATTTAATTAAAATTAATTAAGACTAATCCTAATTTAGTTAGCCGACCGGCCCCACCTGTCATAGACTCAGGGGGGTCTTCCTGGGCCCACCCAGGGGTCAAACTGGGTCAACTCGCCGGCGGCTCGACGCCGGCGAGGCCCGAGACGGCGGAGGGCTTCGGATTTGGTCCTCCGGTGACCAAATCGACGGCGGAGACGTGCTACGCGTAGCTGGGGCTCGTGCGCATCTAGTGGGGCAAGTGGGAGGAGCTGGGGTGGAGCGAGCTCGCCGGAATCGAGCTCGTGGCGGCGGCCGGAGTTCGGGCGAGGTCGGTTTCGATGCTACGGTGCACGAGGAGAGAACTGGGGTGGCTACAGGTTCCTGGTGCTGCACTGAGCACGGTGAGGCGCTCCGTTGTGGGCTTGCACGGCTGTGGCCACGGCTGCGCCATGGCCGGCGGCGAGAAGCTCTCGGCCGCGGTGGAGAATGGAGCTAGGGGACGAGCGCGAGCACGAGAGAAGAGGGGAAAGGAAGAGGAGCTCACAGCGGAGTCGGAGAGGGGGTCAGCGGGCTCGGGGAGGTCCTGGCGGCGGCGAATTCGACCGGAGATGGCTCGGGTGCCCGAGGTTGAAGACGAGGGCGAAGGCGGCGATGCAGGGCCTCCGGCGATGCGTGGCTCGGTGGGGAGGACGAGGGAGTCAAGGCGGAGCTAATGGGCTCATCGGAGGGGCGAGGGAGTGTCTGTGGTGGCAAGTACGGCGATCGGCGGCGAGGTACGCGCTCGGCCGTCGCGGGAGAGAGAGAGTGAGCGAGGATGAGAGGGAGACGTGGGGGTCACGTGGCACACCCATGCCTACTAGTGGACATAATGATTTGACCAAAGATGGTGAACCGGTTGATCAAAAGGTTTATCGCTCTATGATTGGTTCATTGTTATACCTATGTGCTTCACGTCCCGATATTATGCTAAGTGTGTGCATGTGTGCACGATATCAAGCTGATCCTAAAGAATGTCATCTTAAGGCTGTGAAAAGGATAGTGAGATATTTAATCCATACACCAAATTTTGGCATTTGGTATCCTAAGAGGTCTTCTTTTGATCTTGTTGGCTATTCCGACTCGGATTATGCCGGATACAAGGTTGATAGAAAGTCCACTTCGGGTACTTGTCAATTTCTTGGTAGATCTCTTGTATCTTGGTCTTCCAAGAAACAAAACTCGGTATCCTATCCACCGCCGAAGCGGAATACATTGCCGCTGGTTCATGTTGTGCTCAATTACTTTGGATGACCCAAACTCTTAAAGATTATGGGATTTATGTGAAACATGTTCCACTGCTTTGTGACAATGAAAGTGCTATCAAAATTGGTCATAATCCTGTACAACATTCTCGAACTAAGCATATTGAAGTTCGTCATCATTTCATTCGAGATCATGTTGCTAGGGTGACATTAATCTTAAGCACTGTTCGCACCGATAAGCAATTAGCGGATATATTTACTAAACCTCTTGATGAGAAAGTATTTTGCAGGTTGAGAGGTGAATTGAACATCATTGATGCTTCGAACTTGGAGTAGAAACTCCATTGGATACATGCAAGACATGAGCTTATGACTAATCCATGATATATCTCTTATGATGACTATCTTATGTCTTGGATATATTTGTACCTTGCATGTTGTCTAACCCATGTAGGTGCTTGGTTGAATCTAATTCCATGAGATTGCGACTCACTCACATCTTGAGCAATCTCTACATCACCAAGTCTCTACACAATGGCGGTTGAAGACAAGGAAGCACAAAACCATTCAAACATATCCTTTGACAAATTCTATGTTGAGCTTCATGATTGTCATTTTTGGATACACAAGTGCTCTTCCTTGCAAGAACTAACCCATGTAGGAGATGAACTCAAACTCCAAGTGGTACTCTCAACTCTTGATGAGCTACATCAACCTTGAGCACCCACACAAGTTCAACTACATGAGCAAGAACCACACCACCACCCAAGGTATGTTATTCCATCTTAGAGAAGCTTTACTCCAAGACATGAGTCAAAGCAACTCAACAAGATGTGAATACATCAATATGCTTAAACGAAAAATGGTAACCCCATTTTGAGCTTAAACGATGAGTATGACCTATGATCAAGTGTTCTCACTTGACTCCTAAGTCAATATACTCTAACATAGGTGACTATTTCACCGCCCAACTCTAGATGAAGTTCTCTTGTGTTCTTTTTGTGTGTATCTCATGCATGTTTAGTTTCTTTCTCTTTTTCAAAAAAAAACTCCATCTAGATTTTTCAGTCTCTTCTCTTTTCTTTCTGTTTATGTTCTGCATTTTCTGCATTTAATTCCTTGCAAATCCTTCAGGTAATTCATTGCAAATCTTTGTGAGATCCTACATGTCTAGTGAGCTGAGGTGACAAGTGTTTTTCTCTGTGTGAACTCGGTTTCACCGACTTGTAATTTTTGGTCCAACCGAATCTTTTCGGTGCCACCGAAACATACCACTCGGTGCCACCGACTTCGCAACAGGAAAAACAGTTTGCCACTTGTTCTATATTTCTTCTGATCCAGCTCTACTCAATGAATCTTGTCCTCTACAAGCATCACAGTTTTATCCATTGCTTTGTGCTGAGTCTCCAAGGACCAAACCTATACGACGGATTCCAGAAAGCCCTTCTTGGAAATTGATGTCAAAGGGGGAGAGAGAGATCACATCAAAGCTTGTAGGAGAGAGAGATCACATCAAGGGAGAGAAAAAGTCTCAAGGACCAAACCTACAAGAGAGAAAGTATTAAGGGGGAGAGAGAGACTTCCAGGGGGAGAGAATACTCAAGGATCCCAGATGTCCCAGATGCTTGATGCTTGATGTTCAAGAGGAGAGATGTCACATGTCTTTTTTGGGGGAAAGACATGTATTTGCATTAAGTTCTATCCATTTGTATCTTTCAGCTCTGATTTTCTGTTCCCTATCTTCTCCCAATATCCCATGTAAGATTCAGGGGGAGCAAGACACCTAAGGGAAAGAAATCAGTCAAATTCATTGCATATCTTTATTCTTGGGGACATGTTGAATTCAATGTGGTACCTTGTACTCACTCTCTACATGTCATCCCAGTCTTGGTATTCTTGTGGTTTCTTTTGTTTGCTCTGGCTAGTGGATGTACCTGTGTTATCTAACTTTGTTTGTGCAGGTTCATTCCATCCTAAGCCAACTCAAGACCACAAGGTAAGTATATGCATCAAAATCATGAGTATGAGGAGTTCTTGCTTATGTACATACTGTTTGCAAGAAGGACTCATGAGCATGAAGGTATTTTCCTTGATAATCTTTGCTCTGATGCATATGGCCAAGATACATGTAACACATTGCCTACTCTGTCATGGTTATGCTCTCACATGCCTCTATATTTCATATTTACATGAGTGCATACATGTAGGGGGAGCCTATGCTTGTTACATGTCCTTCCAAAGCTTTACTTGCTGTTCTTTATATCTTTATCTAAGGCTTTGATGTATGTTGCCATCAATTACCAAAAAGGGGGAGATTGAAAGCACAAGTGCTCCCTAGGTGGTTTTGGATAATTGATGTCAACATATCTCTTGTTGGACTAACATTTCTATCTAGTATGTTTCAGATAAGTCAACAATGGAGTGGCATGGACTAAAGGTTATGGGAACTCCTTCAAGATGCTAAGGACAAAGGATTGGCTAAAGCTTCAAGCTCAAGACTCTTCATTTTATATTTTAGTGATCCAGAGACATTGAGTCTTAGGAAAAAGCCAATACTATCAAGGAGGGATGAGGTGTTTGCTTAATGAGCCTTTGCTTCATGTGCTTATGATATGCTCCAAAATCCTCAGCTACTTTCCCACTTCCACATATGACCTAACCCAAAGCAAACTCGGACCTACGATTATCTCCCGGCGCCAACCGAGTTTCACCTGTCATAGCCACTGCCAGAAACCCTAATCAATTCGGTCTCACCGATGGGATCTCGGCCTCACCGCGATGGGCTTGCAAACTCTCTGTTACCTGTTGCAATATCTTTGGTCCCACCGAGATATGCAATCGGTCCCACCGAGTTTGCTTGGCCAACTCTCTGTTTCGCTTATTACCCAAATCGGTCCCACCGAGTTTGAGTAATCGGTCAAACCGAGTTTTGGATTTTCCCTAACCCTAGCACATCGGTCCCACCGAGTTGTTCCAGTCGGTCCCACCGAAAATCTCTAACGGTCACTAGGTTTCCTATTTCGGTCTGACCGAGTTTGTTGATTCGGTCTCACCGAGATTGGTAAATCGTGTGTAACGGTTGGATTTTGTGTGGAGGCTATATATACCCCTCCACCTTCCTCTTCATTCGAGAGAGAGCCATCAGACTAAGCCTACACCTTCCGGCATCCTATTTCTGAGAAGAACTACCTACTCATGTGTTGAGGCCAAGATATTCCATTCCTACCATATGAATCTTGATCTCTAGCTTTCCCCAAGTTGCTTTCCACTCAAACCTTTTTTCCACTAGATCCAAATCCTTTGAGAGAGAGTTGAGTGTTGGGAGACTATCATTTGAAGCACAAGAGAAGGAGTTCATTACCTACACACCATTTGTTACTTCTTGGAGAGTGGTGTCTCCTAGATTGGCTAGGTGTTACTTGGGAGCCTCCGACAAGATTGTGGAGTTGAACCAAGGAGTTTGTAAGGGCAAGGAGATCGCCTACTTCGTGAAGATCTACCGCTATGAGGCAAGTCTTCGTGGGCGATGGCCATGGTGGGATAGACAAGGTTGCTTCTTCGTGGACCCTTCGTGGGTGGTTGCTTCTTCGTGGACCCTTCGTGGGTGGAGCCCTCCGTGGACTCGCGCAACCATTACCCTTCTTGGGTGGAGCCCTCCATGGACTCGCGCAACCGTTACCCTTCGTGGGTTGAAGTCTCCATCAACGTGGATGTAGGATAGCACCACCTATCCGAACCACGGGAAAAACATCCGTGTCTCCAATTGCGTTTGAATTCTCCAAACCCTTCCCCTTACATTCTTGATAGTTGCATGCTTTACATTCCGCTGCTCATATACTCTTTGCATGCTTGCTTGATATGTATTGTGTATGTTGAAATTGTGCCTAAAACTCCACTTAAACCAAAAAGGCCTAAAAATTGCAACTTTAGCACTAAGTGTCTAATCACCCCCCCCCCTCTAGACACATCTACTTCTAGATCCTACACAGAGGAAGGCATCCACCGACCTTGGAGGTTGGATCCAGACATGGTTGAAGGTCCTAAGCGCCTGACCTGAGCCTTGGGTGTTGGAACTCGAGGCGGGGGAAGGATTCGATTGAGCACGAGAGGGAAAAAAGGACAGGCCTTGACCTCTTTATAAAGAGGATGAATATCAAGCGTCCTCCTCGTGGCCGTTTGGGACTTGCCTAAAATCGGGGAGTCACACTAACAGGCACGATTGGGTTACCCACGTCCGTATTGATGAGAATCCGTAATAAGGGGGACACGATCTTTGCTTTGACAAGACGTGTCAGGAAAACCGCCTCGCGATACGTGCAGTGCTGGTTGAGAAAAACGGTTCGAATAAAGACCGGGCCACGACATGATGTCATGCTGTCAAAACATGTCAGCAGATTAGATTTATGGAAATATTACTCTCTCTATGGTGGTATGTGGAACTTGTTTTGCAAAGCCGGACACTATCCTTGTGTTCAAAATCTTCTATGGAGTATTCGAAGGAGGAACCCGCCTTGCAATGCAGAAGACAAAACTGCGCGCCGGACTCATCGTCATTGAAGCCTGGTTCAGGGGCTACTGAGGGAGTCCTGGATTAGGGGGTCTCCGGACAGCCGGACTATATCCTTCGGCCGGACTGCTGGACTATGAAGATACAAGATTAAAGACTTTGTCCCGTGTCCGGATGGGGCTTTCCTTGGCGTGGAAGGCAAGCTTAGCGGTATGGATGTGTAGATCTCCTCCCTTGTAACCGACTCTGTGTAACCCTAGCCCTCTCCGGTGTCTATATAAACTGGAGGGTTTAGTCCATAGGACAAGATACAATCATACCATAGGCTAGCTTTTAGGGTTTAGCCTCTACGATCTCGTGGTAGATTGTAACACCCTCGATGCGGCTATATCTCCATGTGTCGAAGCACGACTTAGAGGCATAAACGCATTGAAAGCAATGTCGCAAGTGAGGTAATCTTCACACAACCCATGTAATACATAAGGGAAAAAGATACATAGTTGGCTTACAATCGCCACTTCACACAAATACATGAATAAAGCATTACATCATCCAGATACAATCAAGGTCCGACTACGAAACCAAAATAAAAGAAGACTACCCCAAATGCTACACAGATCCCCGATCGACCCCAACTGGGCACCACTACTGATCAACTAGAACGAAACCACACAAAGGACAAGATCTTCATCGAGCTCCTCCTTGAGCTCGGTTGCGTCACCTGCTCGATTCATCGGCACCTGCAAGCTGGTTTTGGAAGTATCTGTGAGTCACGGGGACTCAAGAATCTCACACCCTCGTGATCAAGACTATTTAAGCTTATAGGTAAGGCAAAGGTATGATGTGGAGCTGCAGCAAGCGACTAGCATATATGGTGGCTAAACATACGCAAATGAGAGCGAGAAGAGAAGGCCAAAGCACGGTCGAGGATCTATGATCAAGAAGTGATCCTAGAACGACCTACGTCAAGCATAACTCCAACACTGTGTTCACTTCCCGGACTCCGACGAGAAGAGACCATCACGGTTACACATGCGGTTGATGTATTTTAATTAAGATCAACTTCAGATTTTCTACAACCGGACATTAAAAAATTCCCATCTGCCCATAACCGCGGGCACAGCTTTCGGAAGTTCAATACCCTGCAGGGGTGTCCCAACGTAGCCCATCACAAGCTCTCACGGTCAACGAAGGATATTTCTTCTCCCAGGAAGACCCGATCAGGCTCGGAATCCCGGTTACAAGACTTTTCGACAATGGTAAAACAAGACCAGCAAAGCCGCCCGAATGTGCCGACAAATCCCGATAGGAGCTGCACATATCTCGTTCTCAGGGCACACTCAGATGAGACATCCTACGAGTAAAACCAAACCTCAAGTTGCCCCGAGGTGGCCCCGCAGTCTACTCGGTTCGGACCAACACTCAAAGGAGCACTGGCCCGAGGGGGTTAAAATAAAGATGACCCTTGGGCAGGCCTACCCAAGGGAAAGAAAAGGCTAGGTGGCAAATGGTAAAACCAATGTTGGGCCTTGCTAGAGGAGTTTTATTCAAGGCGAACTATCAAGGGGTTCCCATTATAACCCAACCGTGTAAGGAACGCAAAATCCGGGAACATAACACCAATATGACGGAAACTAGGGCGGCAAGAGTGGAACAAAACACCAGGCATAAGGCCGAGCCTTCCACCCTTTACCAAGTATATAGATGCATTAATTAAATAAGAGATATTGTGATATCCCAACAAAATATCCATGTTCCAAACATGGAACAAGCTCCAATCTTCACCTGCAACTAACAACGCTATAAGAGGGGCTGAGCAAAGCGGTAACATAGCCAAACAACGGTTTGCATGGACAAGGTGGGTTAGAGGCTTGGCTTAACAATATGGGAGGCATGATAAGCCAGTGGTAGGTATTGCAGCATAGGCAGAGCAAAAGAGCGAGCAACTAGCAAGCAAAGATAGAGTGATTTCGAGGGTATGGTCATCTTGCCTGAAATCCCGCAAGGAAGAAGAACGAGTCCATGAAGAAGACAAACGGACGTAGTCGAACGGGTCCTCACAAACGCAACGTTATTGGAACCAACCCGAAGAAGCAACACCGGAAAGAAGCACACAACATAGTAAACAACCAACACACGAACATGGCATGATATGCGGGATGCGGTATGTGATGCATATGCATGATTTGGAAAGGAATGATTGAACCTGGCCTCAACTTGGAAATCCAAGAGTGCCACTAGAAAGAGGAGTTGATTTCGGTCGAAATCGATATAAAGATCACCGGAATCGGATGCACGGTTTGGAAATGGCAAGCAAAACAAATATGTCATCGGTCTGCGATAATCAGCAAGTAGCCTTATAAATGCATCAAGATAAATATGCTACAGCACTCAAACATGACAACAAGATACATGGAAGGGATCCACTCATGAAGCTTGACAAAAGTTGAACACTGAGCTACGGCTAATTCATCAATTAACAGGTTCAAACAAGCATGGCAAAAGAGCAAATGATAACAGGTTTCAGACCTAGTGAAATTAACACAAGTCTGAAATTTATCATCAGGAAGCAAACTTTAGAGCATGAAAACTACATGCTACAGGAACATATCTTGGCAAAGCAAGGCATGGCATGAAGCTACTCAAAGCACTTAACAAAAGTCCCTTAGTGACCTTGAGCCAAAAGAGGTCAGAAAATACAATTGCAAGCATGTGAACATAGCAAAAACTTAAACAGATTCAGACTTAGTGACAAACTGGAGCATGCAAAATAGATTAGCAAGTAGGCATGTTTACGAGCTCGATGCACTCACTACAGAGCATGGCATGACAAACTAAGCATACACCCATCAAGAAGACATGGTATAGAAACTAGACATGGCAAGAACAACATCATAGCATGCACGGATCAATAGCAACAACCTCGGCAAAATCGCTAATCATGTCAATGATCTGCCAGGAACTTTTTATAGCAAAAGTAGAGCTCGATTGACTCCAGCTAGGGTGCTCCATAAATGCAAACAAAGACATGGATGGATATAGCACCACAATGTTAACACAACATCATTACTGATCATCCTCCAAAGAGGCACGGATCACTAGGAAACAACATGAACATATGGCATAACAACAAAATCAGGACAAGGACTTAGTGAAATTCTAAGTCCCTGAAATCAGCATCAACGATTACGCTACTTTGCATGCTTGTGCTAGTCACCACAAAGATCCCAAAAATACATGGCATACACCCTTGTAAAGATGGCATGACATATAACAAAACACATGTAGAGCTCAGGGTCATAGCATGCACACATTAATCATGGCAAAAATGACAAAAGGCCATTTGCCGAAACAGATCTGACATAATCCTCACATAGCCCTCTTCCAACAGCATTTCAGGCATCAAGATGAGCTCAAATGAAAATGGTGCAATGAGATGAAATGATGTACTCATCGAGATGAACATTTTGATATGCTACACGCACGAACCGGATCCACGGATGCCGAGTTGTGATGCGAAGAAAAATGCCAAAAATTACTGGGACTTGGCAGAAAAACGACCTTCTCAGAACTAGGGTTGCACGCGGTTCGAGGTTCATCGGAATCCATGTCGGAGTTTTGCCGGAGAAGAAGAAGGTGGAGGGCGAGGAGGAGGCCGGTGAGGGTGTGGTGGCCGGGCGGTGAGCTGAGGCGCGGCGGGCGAGGATGCGCGGTCGCCGACGCGGGCGCACGCAGTGGCGGAGCGGCGGACCCAAGGCGGCGCGGCCAGCCGGCGAGGCGAGGCGGCGGCGACGCGCTCTGGGCGGCGGAGGCGGCGGGGAAGGAGGCGAGCGCAGGGCGGCGAGGCTCGGACCTTGGGCGGCGGTGGCTACCGAGCCAGGCGGCGGCGGATCTGGGCCCGCGCGAGCCCTGCCTGGGCTCCGCGGGCCGGCGGTGAGCGCGGGAGGAGAGAGAGGAGGCGCGAGCGACACATGGCGGCGGCGGATTCGCTGGAGGAGGCGGCGGAGCTGAGGTGGCGTCCTTTGATTGGACGGAGTGAGGTGGCTGAGGGCGGCGGACATGTCCGTCGGTGGTGGGGAAGTGTCCGGCGACGCGAGGGGAAAACAAATAGGGTTTCGTCTGCGCGAGAATTTCGGAGGGAGACACATATTTATAGATGGAGGGAGCTAGGAGACTCCAAATGAGGTGCGGTTTTCGGCCACGCGATCGTGATCGAATGACCGAGATGATGGAGGAGGTTTAGGTAGGTTTTGGGCCACTTTGGAGGGGTGTTGGGCTGCAACACACACGAGGTCTTTTCGGTCCCTCGGTTAACCGTTGGAGTATCAAACGAAGTCCAAATGGCATGAAACTTGACAGGCGGTCTACCGGTAGTAAACCAAGGCCGCATGACAAGTCTTGGTCCAATCTGAAAATGTTTAGCACCTGCACATGAAAAGAGGTAGAAAGGGACAACGGATGACATAGGAGCGCCAGATTACAAAACGAACAACAGGGAAAATGCTCGGATGCATGAGACGAACATGTATGCAAATGAAATGCACATGATGACATGATATGACATGCATGACACGCAAGCAATGACAAGGCAACAACAGCGAATAACTGGAGGACACCTGGCACATCGGTCTCGGGGCGTTACAACACTCCACCACTACGAGAGGATCTCGTCCCGAGATCTAGAATGGCACCGGAAGGAAAACGGAAGAGAAAGAGAAGAGGTAAAACTAAGTTGCTTCTTTGACCAACGAGTGAAACCAAAGAACCTTGAAAAGGTTAAGCCATTTCGGGAAGAGAATACAACAGAGCTGAATGAAGTAGAAAACACTCCGTTAGAAAAGAGGGAGAATGAAGAACAACTTCGGGCAGCACTCCGATTGAAAAGTGATACAAGACTTGATAAGATGAAAAGAACTTGAGCAGAGGGCACATGTAATACCCTCGATGCGACTATATCTCCCACGTGTCGAGGCACGACTTAGAGGCATAATCGCATTGAAGGCATATGTCGCAAGTGAGGTAATCTTCACACAACCCATGTAATATAATAAGGGAAAGAGATACATAGTTGGCTTACAATCGCCACTTCACCCAATTACATGAATAAAGCATTACATCAATCAGATACAATCAAGGCCCGACTACGGAGCCAAAATAAAAGAAGAACCCCAAATGCGACAAAAGGTCCCCGGTCGACCCCAACTAGGCTCCACTACTGATCAACTGGAAACGGAACAACACAAAGGACAAGATCTTCATTGAGCTCCTCCTGAGCTTGGTTGCATCATCTGCACGGACTCGTCGGCACCTGCAAGCTGGTTTTGGAAGTATCTGTGAGCCACGGGGACTCAGCAATCTCGCACCCTCGCGATCAAGACTATTTAAGCTTATGGGTAAGGTAAAAGGTATGAGGTGGAGCTGCAGCAAGCGACTAGCATATATGGTGGCTAACATATGCAAATGAGAGCGAGAAGAGAAAGCAAAGCACGGTCGAGAATCTATGATCAAGAAGTGATCCTAGAACAACCTACGTCAAGCATAACTCCAACAACCGTGTTCACTTCCCGGCCCCCACCGAAAAGAGACCATCACGGTTACACACGCAGTTGATTCATTTTAATTAAGTTCGACTTTAGGTTTTCTACAACCGGACGTTAACAAATTCCCATCTGCCCATAACCGCGGGCACGGCTTTCGAAAGTTCAAATCCTGCAGGGGTGTCCCAACTTAGCCCATCACAAGATCTCACGGTCAACGAAGGAATAGACATCCACCTGAGACATTCTGATCAGACTTGGTATCCCGGTACAACAAGACATTTCGACAGGGTAAAACTAAACCAGCAACACCGCCCGAATGTGCCGACAAATCCCGATAGGAGCTGCACATATCTCTTTCTCAGGGCACACTCAGATGAGCAAGACATCAGGTAAGCCAGCCCAGAGTTTGCCCCTGGTAGCCTCGACATCGCTCAGTTGGACCTAACACTCAGAGGAGCACTGGCCCGGGGGGGGGGGAATAATGATGACCCTTGGGCTGGCCGACCCAAGGGAAAGAAAAAGGCTAGGTGGCGAATGGTAAAACCAATGTTGGGCATTGCTGGAAGAGCTTTACTTAAGGCGAACTGTCAAGGGGTTCCCAATAGCCCAACCGCGTGAGGGACGCAAAATCCGGGAACATAACACCGATATGACGGAAACTAGGCGGCAAGAGTGGAACAAAACACCAGACATAAGGCCGAGCCTTCCACCCTTTACCATGTATATAGATGCATTAATTAAATAAGATATTAGTGATATCCCAACAAGTAAACATGTTCCAACAAGGAACACATCTCATGTTCCAACTAGGAACAAACTTCAATCTTCACCTGCAACTAACAACGCTATAAGAGGGGCTGAGCAAAGCGGTAACATAGCCAATCAACGGTTTGCTAGGACAAGGTGGGTTAGAGGCTTGGTTCACAATATGGGATGGCGTGATAAGCAAGTGGTAGGTATCGCAGCATGGCATAGCAAAAGAGCGAGCAACTAAGCAAGCAAAGATAGAAGTGATTTCGAGGGTATGGTCATCTTGCCTGAAATCCCGCAAGGAAGAAGAACGAGTCCATGAAGAAGACAAATCGGACGTAGTCGAACGGTTCCTCACAAACGCGACCGTTATCGAGAACCAACCCGAAGAAGCAACACCGGAAAGAAAGCACACAACATAGTAAACAACCACGACATGAACATGGCATGATGCACAATCAAGTATGATGCATGTCCGGTTTAATGATACATGGCATGGCAAAATGCACAAACAATCCTACAAATTAAGTGGAGCTCAATATGCAACGAGTTGCATATTGACGGAGCACCACATTAATTATTTAGTTCGATCTCGTTTATGTACCCAACAATATTAAATGTTGTTAAACATGGAAATAGGGTGAAGCAAAGTAAGACTACCTATCTAGTCAAGTTTAAATGAGGCCGGAAGCAACGAACAACAATTCCGGTAAACCCCCATAGCATATTTTAGATTTGGTTACTGTTCTGCCTAAAACCATATTTTATTGTTGTTAAACAGGAAAATAAAGTGCAACATGTTAATCTATGCATTTTTCTACCCCATTTACATATAAAGTTTATTAAATTTGGAGCTACGGTTAATTAGTTATGAATTAAACCATTTTAGCATGGCATAGAGCAAAAATTAATCAAACAACATTTTAAACATTTTAAACATGGATGGAAATGACATATTATGAAACTAGATGCAATTCTAAGCATATTTCATATATAAAGTTTTTTCCATATGATGCACGGATTGAGAGTTATTATATGCATGAAGTATAGGGTCCAATCTATAAATATGCAGTGCACTGGTAATTAGGAAAATCGCAGAACGGGAAAAAAAACCCAATATGGGCCGAATCTGCTGGCTGGTCCAACAGGTAAGGGAAAAAAAAGAGGACGCTGGGATGTGGGTGGCCTCACCCATGGGCTTCGGCCCGGTCAAAGGAGTAGGCTGCAAAGGGGTGCTGGCGCGCTGGGCCTTGCGCAAGGAGGCCCAGGCGCGGGCGTCGTGGACGTCCATAGGGAGCCGATGCAGGCCGAGGCGAGGCCGGCCCGTGCGAGCGATGCGGTCAACACGTCGAGTGGAGCGGGCGCTCGCTTTCGATTCAGAGGAAGCAGGGCGCGGTGCTGTTCTTCCTCGCGACAGAGGCAGCAGGGACATGGCGAAGATGCAACGGACGGGGTGCGGCTTGCTGGGACTTGGGCGGCTCGATGAAGAGGAGCAGTAGCAGACATGGCGGCACTGAGGACTCCGGCGGCGCAGGGGCGTCGAGGCACTGGGCGACGAGCTACTCCTGCTCGATGTAGACAGCGGCAGCCAGGGGCGCGAAGGGGGCCGGCAATGATGGACTTGGCAAGGGCGGGAGGTGAGGCGGATCCGGGCGATGGCGCGGCGGAGCAGGCGCGAGGGCGCTCTCAGCGGTGGCGCTGATTAAGACGGCGACGAGGCGTCGCAGGGCATCCACGGCGGCGAGGTCTTCCTCGGCAGCGACGAGGAAGATGCAGGGAGCGGGCGCCTCGGGCGCCATGGGAGCAGAGGAGGCTGGGGAAGGTGGGATCTACTGCTCCGGCGAGGGAGCTGCATCAACAGGAGGGCAGGAGGCTTCGGCGCCGGGCATCCACGAGCTCGGGTGGCCTCCTGGACTCCTGGCTAGGCAACGACGACGGCAAGGCCGAGCAGGGTCCGGTCTCGGGAGGAGCTCGTCCCCCTGGTTGACGAGGAGAGCGAGGAGGGTTGGATCGATGGGCTTGGGTGGAGTCCGGTTGGGTGGCGCTGAAGTTGAGGAAGGTGGTCGGAGGCAGGATGGAATGGATTGGATCGGGGGAAAAGAAGCTGGTTGGTGGAAGGATCCCGAGGGGGATTTGGTGGAATGGCGGCGGCGGCTGGGAGGATGGGACATCTCTCCTCAGATTTAGGGTTGGAATATATATATACATTAAGTGGATTAGGTTAGGGGCTACCTCATCCCTACGATCGTAATCGGACGATCGCGAATAAAATAGCTAGGAAGTCCAAATGAGAAAACGGTGACGTTTTGTAGATGTTTGGGGATGATCCGGACACAACGATGGCGACACCTCGGGTCGGGTCCGGGACAACTTTCGGACGCTCACGTGAGGGGTTCGATGCACTGTGCAGAGAGGGTTTCGGACCGTGCGGTCGCATCGGACAACTCCGGAAGCGAAGAGGGGAAGGAGGATGGACTAGGTGGGCTGTCGTGAGACTGCGAGGGGGAGAAGAGAGAGAGAGGGCCCGGCATCTGTTTCCGGAGACCAAAAACGTCCGACGTAGATACCGGCTATAATGCCGCTATAGTTTAACGGTTAGGCTATCAAACGAACTCCGAACGCGATGAAACTTGGCAGGCGGTCTACCTACACTATAATAAGACCGCACGCCAACTCTCATCCCATTCCGAGAACATTTTCCGGCCACTTATAAAATACTATTTCGGACATGCCGCGGGTGCGTGCAAGTGTGTCTGGGCTCAGAACGGACAACGGAGAGAATGAGGGGGCCGGGACGGATGCAAATTTTGAAAACATGATGATGCAATGCATATGATGACATGGCAAGATGCAACACGCAAGCGAATGACAAGGCAACAACAACGAATAACTGGGGAACACCTGGCACATCGGTCTCGGGGCGTTACAACACTCCACCACTACGAGAGGATCTCGCCCCGAGATCTAGAATGGCACCGGAGGGAAAACGAAAGAGAAAGAGAAGCGGTAAAACTAAGTTGCTTCTTTGACCAATGAGTGAAACCACGAACCTTGAAAAGGTTAAGCCAAATAGAGAAAAGAATACAACGGAGATGATCGAAGCTGAAAACACTCCGTTAAGAAAGAGGAATAAGAAAGAACCGATTCGGGTAGCACTTCGGTTGAAAAGAGATGAAGACTTGATAAAATGAAAGAGCTTGAGCAAAAGGGGCAGAACACTCCAGTTAAATGGATAAACCAAGAAAATAACATGATCCTGAAAAAACGAAAAGATGAAACATCACAATGTCTCAGGAAGAAAAGAATAGAAGTTAGATCATTGAAATAGGAGAATGGAGAAGAAAATGCCAAAATCTGCCACAAAAGAGCTCGACAAGGCATCTTTAGGAGAAAGGTCGAACGGAGTTGTTGGGAATCCAACAACGAAAAGAATAAGCTTGATATGGTCTTATGGGATACATCTCAAATTATGAGGTGACAACCTGCCACTCACGGGAAAAGAATTGAATTGGTATGACCAAGGAGACGAGAACGTATTTCACCGGGAGGATAAAGAAGAACTTGGGTCCTTTATAAGCACCATAAATAGCAACAATCCTTAGGGAAGGTTTTAGGTGAAATATGACCCAAGATAACTCCAATGACGAGATTGATGGATTTAAAATATCTCATTCTTGATAACATGTGAATCATGAAACATGAACTCAAGATATCAAGAATGACATAATACCACCTCCAATGATACGGAAGAAAGAATTGCACTCCGGATAGCAAGAAGAAGAATGCTGGAGCTCCTCTGAAAAGAATCTTGATGAACACTTCGAGAAGGAACTAAATCCTTGATGAACCATCATGTAGAACCTTCGTGAGAACTCCGGTAATAAAAGGATGATCAAAAGGAAGCGAAGGATGAAAAGAATAAGATTGAAACCTTGCAATGATTAGATGAAGATTTGCGGCGAGATAAAGTGGAAACTTGGAACTCCGGAAAAGAAAGATGAATAAAAGAAATCAAGAATTTATTCGTCATGAGCAAACTCCGAAGGAAGGAATTGATCACTTGGATGAAACAAGAATAAGAATTACATTATGTGTATCCTTCACCAATTAAATTGATGACAATCAACGGATTTGACATATTACTTATTCTCATAGAACATATTAAGAGAGATATAACATAAACTTGAGAAGGTATTGAACGAACCACCGGAAGGGTTGGAACATCGAATAAATTGATAAGTAAGAGAACTCTTGAACGAACCACCGTTAGAATTAAAATAAACGAAGTAAAGGGATGAATCACCGGTTAGAATTAGCAAATGAATGAAGAAGCTTGAGAGAATTTAGATACAAGAGAACAAAGAGATCACGAGCTGATTGAAGATCACTAGAACGAAGGACCGGTAAGATTTGGGGAACGAGAGATGAAAGCTGAGAATGAATAAACCTGAATTGATGGACTCCGGATAACAAACTGAGAAGACTCTTGAATTACTCCGGATAGGTGAAAAGAATTCTCACAATCAAACAATTATGAGAGGATGGCCTCGAATTAGAACCACGAATCTCTGTGAGAACGGAACAAGATTGAGAGAGAAACTCTTCTTCGTCTTCAAAAATCCAAGAATGACGACGAGAAACACCACTAAGAATTATTTAGGCACTCCGGAAGAATCAAAACACAGAGGTTGAGCCAACGATGAAAAGAATTCGACAGATCTTGAAGGCATTTGACTGATGATAAATCATTCTTACGTCAAACTTCGAAAAGAAGATTTGAGGATAGCTCTGGGAAAAAATAAGAAGAGTCAGGTAAGATCCTGGGAAAAGACCTGTGGGTTAGGGCCCACTGAAAAGAAACACCGTTGAACGATTTAAGAGAGAAAACACCGGTTGAATTAAATGACTTGAATGAGATACCAATCTCGAAAGAGCTTGAACGAATGCAGAGTGGAAACACGAATCTTCGAGATATCTTGAGCACTCCGGAAAAATTAAATAGCGAGAAGTGAATGAATATGAATTGCACCGGCATGAGAAAACATTGAAACGAGGAAAGGATATGATGAACAAAGCTTGACTTGAAACCACCGGAGATGAAAAGAATGAAGAATGACGAACGGGTAGAGCATCTTCATGAGAAACACCGGGTAAAAACATTGATGGAGAAGAATGGAGAGACTTCACATCAATAAGATGGATACTTGAATAAGAAATCTGAGTCCTTGAAGAAAAGGGTGGGAGGGAGGGAAAACAAGCGCAACTTGGAGACGGATGAAACGTACACCGTTGAGAAAGCTGAGATTGAATCCTGCGGATGTTGAAGTGATCGGATCCGTTTGAAGAGAAACACGTCGGTATAGAAGGAATTTAGATGACAATCTCGATGATCAAGAAGGATTTGTATTCACATAGAAATATGAGAACACCGCTTGGAAAAGGTATGGAATCAACACTTGACATTAAAGCAACTCGAATACCACAACTCAAAAACAAAACAAAGGTTTGGCTCGCAGAATAAGCCAGAACAAACATATGATAGAGATTTCGCCCGAAGTTTTCGTGGTGGGGCCTACACGGGCTCGATCGTACAGCACCATCATGTACAAGGCAGTGCACATGACATACGAAGCGTCCCCGAGTCAGCATAGCCAAGGACTCTTTAAGACACAACGAGACCACTGTAAAACCGACCGTGAATAGGCGGACCACTAGACGTCAAACCCCAATTTCATATCATACATCTGTCGGAAAGATATCCTAAGAGCTACTTGAATTCCCACTTATAAACTCCCGAAATTTTCCGGTTATGCAATCAGGTGTTGGGGATACAGGGGAAGCATAATATCTCACCCAAACTAGCAAATCCTACATCCAGCTGTATCCATCCTTCAACACATAACCAAGAAACCTTCGGAAATCTTCTACCTCAACCTTCGAAAAGCATCCGTTATACAAGTTATGGCATTACTCCCGAACTCCCGCCCCAGTACTGGGTGGCGTCGAGGTTATCTCACCAACGAACTGCATAAAAGAGATTTTCGATGTCGGCGTACTAAACTCAGGTATTCCAGAACTGCAACGATAAAATTATGACGACAACACCTCGGAGCTCAACTCCCCGGGACACCTCCACAAAACCCCTGACAGGAGGCACCAAGACAATGTTCTCGTCACAAAACCATCGGAACGATTCCAAGATACCCGCGTGATCCTAAAAAAAATTTTAGTGAAATTTGAGAAGAGAAGAGTCAAAACTCTACGTCAGGATGCCTTACCAGAGCGATGAAGAGACCGGGAAGTAAAAAGAATTCCTAAACTCTCCGATATATAATTCCTAAATGACTCCAAACATTTTTCTAGACACAACTCGGCCGCTAAAAACGATCAAACAGTGGGGGCTCCTAAGGTCGGGGAAGGCTCTGATTACCAACTTGTAACACCCTCGATGCGACTATATCTCCCACGTGTCGAGGCACGACTTAGAGGCATAATCACATTGAAGGCATATGTCGCAAGTGAGGTAATCTTCACACAACCCATGTAATATAATAAGGGAAAGAGATACATAGTTGGCTTACAATCGCCACTTCACCCAATTACATGAATAAAGCATTACATCAATCAGATACAATCAAGGCCCGACTACGGAGCCAAAATAAAAGAAGAACCCCAAATGCGACAAAAGGTCCCCGATCGACCCCAACTGGGCTCCACTACTGATCAACTAGAAACGGGACAACACAAAGGACAAGATCTTCATTGAGCTCCTCCTGAGCTTGGTTGCGTCATCTGCACGGACTCGTCGGCACCTGCAAGATGGTTTTGGAAGTATCTGTGAGCCACGGGGACTCAGCAATCTCGCACCCTCGCGATCAAGACTATTTAAGCTTATGGGTAAGGTAAAAGGTATGAGGTGGAGCTGCAGCAAGCGACTAGCATATATGGTGGCTAACATATGCAAATGAGAGCGAGAAGAGAAAGCAAAGCACGGTCGAGAATCTATGATCAAGAAGTGATCCTAGAACAACCTACGTCAAGCATAACTCCAACAACCGTGTTCACTTCCCGGCCCCCACCGAAAAGAGACCATCACGGTTACACACGCAGTTGATTCATTTTAATTAAGTTCGACTTTAGGTTTTCTACAACCGGACGTTAACAAATTCCCATCTGCCCATAACCGCGGGCACGGCTTTCGAAAGTTCAAATCCTGCAGGGGTGTCCCAACTTAGCCCATCACAAGATCTCACGGTCAACGAAGGAATAGACATCCACCTGAGACATTCTGATCAGACTTGGTATCCCGGTACAACAAGACATTTCGACAGGGTAAAACTAAACCAGCAACACCGCCCGAATGTGCCGACAAATCCCGATAGGAGCTGCACATATCTCTTTCTCAGGGCACACTCAGATGAGCAAGACATCAGGTAAGCCAGCCCAGAGTTGCCCCTGGTAGCTCGGACATCGCTCAGTTGGACCAACACTCAGAGGAGCACTGGCCCGGGGGGTAATAATGATGACCCTTGGGCTGGCCGACCCAAGGGAAAGAAAAAGGCTAGGTGGCGAATGGTAAAAGCAATGTTGGGCATTGCTGGAAGAGCTTTACTTAAGGCGAACTATCAAGGGATTCCCATAATAGCCCAACCGCGTGAGGGACGCAAAATCCGGGAACATAACACCGATATGACGGAAACTAGGGCAGCAAGAGTGGAACAAAACACCAGACATAAGGTCGAGCATTCCACCCTTTACCATGTATATAGATGCATTAATTAAATAAGATATATAGTGATATCCCAACAAGTAAACATGTTCCAACAAGGAACAACATCTCCATGTTCCAACTAGGAACAAACTTCAATCTTCACCTGCAACTAACAACGCTATAAGAGGGGCTGAGCAAAGCGGTAACATAGCCAATCAACGGTTTGCTAGGACAAGGTGGGTTAGAGGCTTGGTTCAACAATATGGGTGGCGTGATAAGCAAGTGGTAGGTATCGCAGCATAGGCATGGGAAAAGAGCGAGCAACTAAGCAAGCAAAGATAGAAGTGATTTCGAGGGTATGGTCATCTTGCCTGAAATCCCGCAAGGAAGAAGAACGAGTCCATGAAGAAGACAAACGGACGTAGTCGAACGGTTCCTCACAAACGCGACGTTATCGGAACCAACCCGAAGAAGCAACACCGGAAAGAAAGCACACAACATAGTAAACAACCACGACATGAACATGGCATGATGCACAATCAGTATGATGCATGTCCGGTTTAATGATACATGGCATGGCAAAATGCACAAACAATCCTACAAATTAAGTGGAGCTCAATATGCAACGAGTTGCATATTGACGGAGCACCACATTAATTATTTAGTTCGATCTCGTTTATGTACCCAACAATATTAAATGTTGTTAAACATGGAAATAGGGTGAAGCAAAGTAAGACTACCTATCTAGTCAAGTTTAAATGAGGCCGGAAGCAACGAACAACAATTCCGGTAAACCCCCATAGCATATTTTAGATTTGGTTACTGTTCTGCCAAACACAATTTTAGAGTTGTTTAACATGCAAATAAAGGTCACCATGTTAAACTAGGCAAAATTCTACCCCATTTACATATAAAGTTTATTAAATTTGGAGCTACGGTTAATTAGTTATGAATTAAACCATTTTAGCATGGCATAGAGCAAAAATTAATCAAAAAACATTTTAAACATTTTAAACATGGATGGAAATGACATATTATGAAACTAGATGCAATTCTAAGCATATTTCATATATAAAGTTTCTCCATATGATGCACGGATTGAGAGTTATTATATGCATGAAGTATAGGGTCCAATCTGTAAATATGCAGTGCACTGGTAATTAGGAAAATCGCAGAACGGGAAAAAACCCAATATGGGCCGAATCTGCTGGCTGGTCCAACAGGTAAGGGAAAAAAAGAGGGTGCTGGGATGTGGGTGGCCTCACCCATGGGCTTCGGCCCGGTCAAAGGAGCAGGCTGCAGAGGGGTGCTGGCGCGCTGGGCCTTGCGCAAGGAGGCCCAGGCGCGGGCGTCGTGGAGGTCCATCGGGAGCCGATGCAGGCCGAGGCGAGGCCGGCCCGTGCGAGCGATGCGGTCAACACGTCGAGTGGAGCGGGCGCTCGCTTTCGATTCAGAGGAAGCAGGGCGCGGCGCTGTTCTTCCTCGCGATAGAGGCAGCAGGGACATGGCGAAGATGCAACGGACGGGGTGCGGCTTGCTGGGACTTGGGCGGCTCGATGAAGAGGAGCAGTAGCAGACATGGCGGCACTGAGGACTCCGGCGGCGCAGGGGCGTCGAGGCACTGGGCGACGAGCTACTCCTGCTCGATGTAGACAGCGGCAGCCAGGGGCGCGAAGGGGGCCAGCGACGATGGACTTGGCAAGGGCGGGAGGTGAGGCGGATCCGGGCGATGGCGCGGCGGAGCAGGCGCGAGGGCGCTCTCAGCGGTGGCGCTGATTAAGACGGCGACGAGGCGTCGCAGGGCATCCACGGCGGCGAGGTCTTCCTCGGCAGCGACGAGGAAGATGCAGGGAGCGGGCGCCTCGGGCGCCATGGGAGCAGAGGAGGCTGGGGAAGGTGGGATCTACTGCTCCGGCGAGGGAGCTGCATCAACAGGAGGGCAGGAGGCTTCGGCGCCGGGCATCCACGAGCTCGGGTGGCCTCCTGGACTCCTGGCTAGGCGACGACGACGGCAAGGCCGAGCAGGGTCCGGTCTCGGGAGGAGCTCGTCCCCCTGGTTGACGAGGAGAGCGAGGAGGGTTGGATCGATGGGCTTGGGTGGAGTCCGGTTGGGTGGCGCTAAAGTTGAGGAAGGTGGTCGGAGGCAGGATGGAATGGATTGGATCGGGGGAAAAGAAGCTGGTTGGTGGAAGGATCCCGAGGGGGATTTGGTGGAATGGCGGCGGCGACTGGGAGGATGGGACATCTCTCCTCAGATTTAGGGTTGGAATATATATATACATTAAGTGGATTAGGTTAGGGGCTACCTCATCCCTACGATCGTAATCGGACGATCCCGAATAAAATAGCTAGGAAGTCCAAATGAGAAAATGGTGACGTTTTGTAGATGTTTGGGGATGATCCGGACACAACGATGGCGACACCTCGGGTCGGGTCCGGGACAACTTTCGGACGCTCACGTGAGGGGTTCGATGCACTGTGCAGAGAGGGTTTCGGACCGTGCGGTCGCATCGGATAACTCCGGAAGTGAAGAGGGGAAGGAGGATGGACTAGGTGGGCTGTGGCGAGACTGCGAGGGGGAGAAGAGAGAGAGAGGGCCCGGCATCTGTTTCCGGAGACCGAAAACGTCTGACGTAGATACCGGCTTAATGCCGCTATAGTTTAATGGTTAGGCTATCAAACAAACTCCGAACGCGATGAAACTTGGCAGGCGGTCTACCTACACTATAATAAGACCGCATGCCAACTCTCATCCCATTCCGAGAACATTTTCCGGCCACTTATAAAATACTATTTCGGACATGCCGCGGGCGCGTGCAAGTGTGTCTGGGCTCAGAACGGACAACGGAGAGAACGAGGGGCCGGGATGGATGCAAATTTTGAAAACATGATGATGCAATGCATATGATGACATGGCAAGATGCAACACGCAAGCGAATGACAAGGCAACAACAACGAATAACTGGGGAACACCTGGCACATCGGTCTCAGGGCGTTACAGCACAACACTCCAGTTAAATGGATAAGCATGAAAAGAACACGATCCTCACCATTCGAGATGATGAGAGAAAAGAGCAACATCACAATGCCTCTGGATGATGGAATAGAAGATAGATAATTGAAATAAAAGAATGGAGAGGAAAATGCCAACTTCTGTCACAATTGAGCTTGAAAAGGCATCCTTAGGAGAAAGGTCGAACGGAGTTGTTGGAAAAACCAACAACGAAAAGAGTAAGCTTGTTGTGGGCTTATGGAAAACATCTCAAAACTGAGTTGAAATTCTGCCACTGACGGAAACGATAGATTGGATTGATAAGAACAAGAAGATGAGGAACTTATACCACCGGGAGGATAAAAGAACTTGGGTCAATTATAAGCACCATAATAGCAACAATCCTTAGGGAAAGCTTTAGGTGAAATATAACCCAAGATAACTCCAATGAAGAGGTTGATGGATTGAGAAGAGCTCATGCTAGAAGGGATTGATGGGTTTAACTATCTCATTCTTAACAACAAGTGAATCATGGAACATGAACTCAAATTATCAAGAATGACATAATACCACCTCCAATGATACGATAGAAAGGATTGCACTTTGAAATGCAAGATATAGAATACTTGAACTCCTCTGAAAAGAATCTCGATGAACACTTTGAGAAGGAAATTAAATCCTTGATGAACCACCATGTAGAACCTTCATGAAGAACTCCGGTAAACAAAGCAATGATCAAACGAAAGGAGAGAGAAGTTGGAAACACAAGGTTGCAATGATTAGATGAATCTTCACAATGAAATAATTGAAATAACGTTGAGCTCCGGAAAGAAAGATGGACAACTGAGATCAAGAATTCTGATGAACCTCCGGACTAAGGAATTAATCACTTGGACGACGAAACAAAGAATAAGAATTACGTTGTGCTTATCCTTCATCAATTAAATTGATGACAATCAACAGATTTGGCATACTACTTATTCTCATGGAAAGGATTAAAGAGAGGTATAATCAAACTTGAGAAGGTCTTCAATGAACCACCGGTCGGGTTGAAACAACGATTAATTGATATGATAGCCATGGAAGAGAATCTTGAGCAAACCACCGTAAGAATTGAAAAACGATTGAAGAAAAGATAAAGAAACACCGGGAAGAATTAGCAAATGAACGAAGATACATGAGAGAGTTTAGATACAAGAGAATGAAGAGATCATGAACTGATTAGAGGATATTTGATCGATGCACCAGTAAGATTTAGAGAATGATAACTGAAAGCTGAGAATGAATAAACCTGAATTGATGGAATCCGGATAATCAAACTAAGAAGACTCTTGAATTGCTTCGGATGGGTGAAAATAATTCTGACAATCGAAAACAATTATGAGAGGATGGCATGAGGCTAGAGCCATGAATCTTGAAAAGAATGGAGCAAGATTTAAGAGAAACTCTTCTTCGGTCTTCAGATGTTGAGACAGATGACGGGAACCACCACTGAGAATTGTTTAGACACTCCGAGAGAATCAAAAGCAAAGAGGTTGAGCCAATGGTGAAAGAATTTTGAAAGATCTTGGAGAAAGGCATTTGACTGATGATAACTCATTCTTACGTCAAACTTTGAGAAAAAAATTGAGGATAACTCCGGGAAAATTAGAAGAGTCGGGTAAGATCCTGGAAAAAGACCTGTGGGTTAGGGCCCACTCAAGAGAAACACCGTTGAACGACTTAAAATAGAGGTTGCACCGGTTGAATTAAATGACTTGAATGAGATAACATCCTCAAAAGAGCTTGAACGAATGTAGAGTGGAAACACAAATCTTCGAGATATCTTGAACACTCCGGAACAATAAATAGCGAGAAGTGGAATGATAATGAGGTGCACTGGCATAAGAAAAGCATTTGAAACAAGGAAAAGGATGTGATCACCATCGAAAGATTGCATTGAACACACCGGGGAACATAAAAGAACAAAGAATTATAAACTTGAGGCTCCGTTAGAATCTTCCTGAGAATCACCGGGTAAGAACATGAAGGAAAAAAATGGAGAGACTTCACATGAATAAAAAGATACTTGATTAAGAAATCTGAGTCCTTGAAAAAAAAAGGGGGGGGGGGGGGGGAAAACAAAGGCAACTTGGGATGGATGAAACAAACAACGTTGAGAGCTTAGATTGAATCTTGCGGATGTTGAAAATGGACGGATCCGCTTGAAGAGAAGCACACCGGTTGAAAAGGATTGGTAAGACAATCTCGATGATCAAGAAGGATTAGTATTCACATCGGAGTATGAGAACACCGCTTAGGAACAGGTATGGAATCAACATTTGACTTCGAAGCAACTCGAATACCACAACTCAAAAACAAAAACAAAGGATTGGCTTGCGGAATAAGCCGGAACAAACATATGATAGAGATTTCGTCCGAAGTTTTCGTGGTGGGGCCTACACGGGCTCGATCATACAGCACCATCATGTACAAGGCAGTGCACATGACATACGAAGCATCCCCGAGTCGGCATAGCCAAGGACTCTTTAAGACACAACGAGACCACTGTAAAACCGACCGTGAATAGGCAGACCACTAGACGTCGAACCCCAATTTCATATCATACATCTGTCGGAAAGATATCCTAAGAGCTACTTGAATTCCCACTTATAAACTCCCGAAATTTTCCGGTTATGCAATCAGGTGTTGGGGATACAGGGGAAGCATAATATCTCACCCAAACTAGCAAATCCTACATCCAGCTGTATCCATCCTTCAACACATAACCAAGAAACCTTCGGAAATCGTCTACCTCAACCTTCGAAAAGCATCCGTTATACAAGTTATGGCAATACTCCCGAACTCCCGCCCCAGTACTGGGTGGCATCGAGGTTATCTCACCAACAACTGCATAAAAGAGATTTTCGATGTCGGCGAAACTAATCGTAGGTATTCCAGAACTGCAACGATAAAATTGTGACGACAACACCTCGAAGCTCAACTCCCCGGGACACTGCCACAACCCCTAAATGACAGGAGTCACCAAGAACAATGTTCTCGTCACAAAACCATCGGAACGATGATACCCACGTGATCCTAAAAAAAATTCGTGAAATTTGAGGAGAGATGAGTCAAAACTCTACGTCAGGATGCCTCACCAGAGCGACGAAGGGACTGAAGAGTAAAAAGAATTCCTAACTCTCTGATATATATAATCCTAAATGACTCAAAACATTTTTCTAGACTCAACAACGCCAACGATTCGATCAAGCAGGGGGCTCCTAAGTCGGGGAAGGTTATGATACCAACTTGTAATGCCCTCGATGCGGCTATATCTCCCACGTGTCGAAGCACGACTTAGAGGCATAACCGCATTGAAAGCAATGTCGCAAGTGAGGTAATCTTCACACAACCCATGTAATACATAAGGAAAAAAGATACATAGTTGGCTTACAATCGCCACTTCACACAAATACATGAATAAAGCATTACATCATCTAGATACAATCAAGGTCCGACTACGGAACCAAAATAAAAGAAGACTACCCCAAATGCTACACAGATCCCCGATCGACCCCAACTGGGCACCACTACTGATCAACTAGAACGAAACCACACAAAGGACAAGATCTTCATCGAGCTCCTCCTTGAGCTCGGTTGCGTCACCTGCTCGATTCATCGGCACCTGCAAGCTGGTTTTGGAAGTATCTGTGAGTCACGGGGACTCAGCAATCTCACACCTCGCGATTAAGACTATTTAAGCTTATAGGTAAGACAAAGGTATGATGTGGAGCTGCAGCAAGCGACTAGCATATATGGTAGCTAAACATACGCAAATGAGAGCGAGAAGAGAAGGCAAAAGCACGGTCGAGAATCTATGATCAAGAAGTGATCCTAGAACGACCTACGTCAAGCATAACTCCAACACCGTGTTCACTTCCCGAACTCCGCCGAGAAGAGACCATCACGGTTACACACGCGGTTGATGTATTTTAATTAAGATCAACTTCAGGTTTTCTACAACCGGACATTAACAAATTCCCATCTGCCCATAACCGCGGGCACGGCTTTCGAAAGTTTAATACCCTGCAAGGGTGTCCCAACTTAGCCCATCACAACCTCTCACGGTCAACGAAGGATATTCCTTCTCCCAGGAAGACCCGATCAGGCTCGGAATCCCGGTTACAAGACTTTTCGACAATGGTAAAACAAGACCAGCAAAGCCGCCCGAATGTGCCGACAAATCCCGATAGGAGATGCACATATCTCGTTCTCAGGCACACTCAGATGAGACATCCTATGAGTAAAACCAAACCTCAAGTTGCCTCGAGGTGGCCCCGCAGTCTACTCGGTTCGGACCAACACTCAGAGGAGCACTGGCCGGGGGGGTTAAAATAAAGATGACCCTTGGGCAGGCCTACCCAAGGGAAAGAAAAGGCTAGGTGGCAAATGGTAAAACCAATGTTGGGCCTTGCTGGAGGAGTTTTATTCAAGGCGAATTGTCAAGGGGTTCCCATTATAACCCGACCGTGTAAGGAACGCAAAATCCGGGAACATAACACCGATATGACGGAAACTAGGGCGGCAAGAGTGGAACAAAACACCAGGCATAAGGCCGAGCCTTCCACCCTTTACCAAGTATAGAGATGCATTAATTAAATAAGAGATATTGTGATATCCCAACAAAATATCCATGTTCCAAACATGGAACAAGCTCCAATCTTCACCTGCAACTAACAACGCTATAAGAGGGGTTGAGCAAAGCGGTAACATATCCAAACAGCGGTTTGCTAGGACAAGGTGGGTTAGAGGCTTGGCTTAACAATATGGGAGGCATGATAAGCAAGTGGTAGGTATCGCAGCATAGGCATAGCAAAAGAGCGAGCAACTAGCAAACAAAGATAGAAGTGATTTCGAGGGTATGGTCATCTTGCCTGAAATTCCGCAAGGAAGAAGAACGGGTCCATGAAGAAGACAAATGGAGGTAGTCGAACGGGTCCTCACAAATGCGACGTTATCGGAACCAACCCGAAGAAGCAACACCGGAAAGAAGCACACAACATAGTAAACAACCAACACACGAACATGGCATGATATGCGGGATTCGGTATGTGATGCATATGCATGATTTGGAAAAGAATGATTGAACCTGACCTCAACTTGGAAATCCAAGAGTGCCACTAGAAAGAGGAGTTGATTTCGGTCGAAATCGATATAAAGATCACCGGAATCGGATGCACGGTTTGGAAATGGCAAGCAAAACAAATATGTCATCGGTCTGCGATAATCAGCAAGTAGCCTTCTAAATGCATCAACATAAATATGCTACAGCACTCAAACATGACAACAAGATACATGGCAGGGATCCACTCATGAAGCTTGACAAAAGTTGAACACTGAGCTACGGCTAATTCATCCATTAACAGGTTTAAACAAGCATGGCAAAAGAGCAAATGATAACAGGTTTCAGACTTAGTGAAATTAACACAAGTATGGAATTTATCATCAGGAAGCAAACTTTAGAGCATGAAAACTACATGCTACAGGAACATATCTTGGCAAATCAAGGCATGGCATGAAGCTACTCAAAGCACTTAACAAAAGTCCCTTAGTGACCTTGAGCCAAAATGGGTCAGAAAATACAATTGCAAGCATGTGAACATAGCAAAAACTTAAACAGATTCAGACTTAGTGAAAAACTAGAGCATGCAAAACAGATTAGCAAGTAGGCATGTTTACGAGCTTGATGCACTCACTACAGAGCATGACATGACAAACTAAGCATACACCCATCAAGAAGACATGGCATAGAAGTTAGACATGGCAAGAACAGCATCATAGCATGCACGGACCAATAGCAACAACCTCGGCAAAATCGCTAATCATGTCAACGATCTGCCAGGAACTTTTTATAGTAAAAGTAGAGCTCGATTGACTCTAGCTACGGTGCTCCATAAATGCAAACAAAGACAGGGATGGATAGAGCACCACAATGTTAACAAAACATCCTTACTGATCATCCTCAAAAGAGGCACGGATCACTAGAAAACAACATGAACATATGGCATAACAACAAAATCAGGACAAGGACTTAGTGAAATTCTAAGTCCTGAAATCAGCATCAACGATTACGCTACTTTGCATGCTTGTGCTAGTCACCACAAAGATCACAAAAATACATGGCATACACCCCTATAAAGATGGCATGGCATATAACAAAACACATGTAGAGTTCAGGGTCATAGCATGCACACATTAATCATGGCAAAAATGACAAAAGGCCATTTGCTGAAACAGATCTAACATAATCCTCACATAGCCCTCTTCCAACAGCATTTCGGGCATCAAGATGATCTTAAATGAAAATGATGCAATGAGATGAAATGATGAACTCGTCGAGGCGAACATTTTGATATGCTACACGCACGAATCGGAGCCACGGATGCAGAGTTATGATGCGAAGAAAAATGCCAAAAATTACTAAGACTTGGCAGAAAAACGACCTTCTCAGAACTAGGGTTGCATGCGGTTTGAGGTTCGTCGGAATCCACGTCGGAGTTTTGCCGGAGACGAAGAAGGAGGAGGGCGTGGAGGAGGCCGGCGAGGGTGTGGTGGCCGGGCGGTGAGCTGAGGCGCGGCCGGCGAGGACGCGCGGTCACCGACGCGGGCGCACGCGGTGGCGGAGCGGCGGACCCGAGGCGGCGCGGCCAGCCGGCGAGGCGAGGCGGCAGCGACGCGCTCTGGGCGGCGGAGGCGGCGGGGAAGGAGGCGAGCGCGGGGCGGTGAGGCTTGGACCTTGGGGGGCGGCGGCGGATCTGGGCCCGCGCGGGCCCCGCCTGGGCTCCGCGGGCCGGCGGCGGGCGCGGGAGGAGAGAGAGGAGGCGCGAGCAACACATGGCGGCGGCGGATTCGCTGGAGGAGGAGGCGGAGCTGAGGTTGTTTCCTCTAATTGGACGGAGTGAGGTGGCTGAGGGCGGCGGACATGTCCGTCGGTGGTGGGGAAGTGTCCGGCGGCGCGAGGGGAAAACAAATAGGGTTTCGTCTGCGCGAGAATTTTGGAGGGAGACACATATTTATAGATGGAGGGAGCTAGGAGACTCCAAATGAGGTGTGGTTTTCGGCCACGCGATCGTGATCGAACGACCGAGATGATGGAGGAGGTTTAGGTGGATTTTGGGCCACTTTGGAGGGGTGTTGGGCTGCAACACACACAAAGTCTTTTCGGTCCCTCGGTTAACCGTTGGAGTATCAAACGAAGTCCAAATGGCACGAAACTTGATAGGCGGTCTACCGGTAGTAAACCAAGGCCGCATGACAAGTCTCGGTCCAATCCGAAAACATTTAGCACCCGCACATGAAAAGAGGTAGAAAGGGACAACGGATGACATAGGAGCGTCGGATTGCAAAACGGACAACGGGGAAAATGCTCGGATGCATGAAACGAACATGTATGCAAATGAAATGCACATGATGACATGATATAACATGCATGACACGCAAGCAATGACAAGGCAACAACAGCAAATAACTGGAGGACACCTGGCACATCGGTCTCGGGGCGTTACATAGATCAACTCTTCTAATACTCATATCATCAATATCAATCAAGCAGGACGTAGGGTATTACCTCCATCAAGAGGGCCCGAACCTGGGTAAACATCGTGTCCCCTGCCTCCTGTTACCATCCGCCTTAGACGCACAGTTCGGGACCCCCTACCCGAGATCCGCCGGTTTTGACACCGACAGGTGGCCGTGCTGCAGTATGCATATGACGCGATCATCTGTCTAGAGCTTGACATGGATAAAGCAATGAACCTTAAGATTCTGTTATACATGTTCGAGCTGATGTCTGGCCTGAAAGTGAACTTTCAGAAAAGTGAAATCTTGACTATTGGGGGGATGGTGATATCAATAAGGAGTATGCTGAGCTTTTCAATTGTGAGATTGGTCACTTTCCAATCAAATACCTAGGGATGCCTGTGAGTTTTTCCTCTTTGAAAGACTCGGTGTGGGAATTTATTGTTGATAACTACCTGAAGTACTTTGGGACCTGGATCGGGAATGCTACTTCTATAGGGGGCAGGCTGACCCTGCTCACTTCGGTGTTATTGCAACTGTCTCTGTACCACATGTCTATGTGGCTCATGAGCAAGACCTTCATTGAAAAACTGGACAAACATCGTAGGAAATTCTTCGTTACTACCTCGTTAAATGGAAAAGGGTTTGTAGGTCGAAGAGTATGGGGGCCTTGGGGTTAAAGACCTCAGGAAGCAGAACATTAGTCTCATGGTGAAGTGATGGTGGAAACTAGAAACCCAGAAAGGAGTGTGGCAAGACCCGGTGAGAGCTAGAAGCTAGATGTCTGTCTAACAAGTCTGTTGCGACAATGACATCTAGATACTCAGACTCTCCATGTTGGAAAGCGCTTCTGAAAATAAAAGACTTATACATGGTGGGGAGGAGAATCATGCTGGGGGTTAGTGATCTTACCAGGGTGTGGAAAGATCCTATAAATGGGCGCCCCCCGCTCAACCTGTCATTCCCTTTGTTGTTTGACATTTGCACAGATCAGGACTGCACAGTGGAGAAATTTGGTAGTGTTGTGGTCTCGACCTTTTTCAGACGTCGCCTTGGCCCTGATCTGAAAGAGCAATGGGACAAAATGTGTGCGCTTGTCGCAAGACTAGAACTCTCTGCTGATAGAGACTCGGTGTATTGGGGGCTTAACAAAAATGCTAGATACTCTACTAAATCTATGTACAAGTGGCTGAAAAATCCTATTAGTGGGTGCAACTACAAGTGGATCTGGGAAGCAAAACTTCCTCTTAAAATCCAAGTGTTCTTGTGGCAGATGACCCAAGATGCGGTTCTTACTAGAGCTGTGATGTGATGAAAAGAAAAAAATGGTCGGGGAACCCTGTGTTTTCCTTTTGCGGTAGGCTGGAAATAGCTACCCATCTGTTTTTTTCTTGCCCTGTGGCGCGAGTTACCTGAAGATCAATTGGGGTGGTCTTGGGGACCGAGCTCTGTCCCAATAATACTTGGCAATATTATGTGTGGTGCAATATGTTTTCGCCTAATGGGTCTAAATTTTTCACAGTAGGCTTGGCTGCTGTAACCTGGGCTATATGGCTGGCACGTAATAGAGCTACCTTCGAGAAAAGTGTTGATTAAATCTCCTTTGAGATTGTGTTTTCGGCATGTTCTTTCCTCTTGTATTGGGCAGGTCTTCAGACCAAGGAAGATGTGGAGAAGCTACGCCAAGGTGTCGAGATGATCCGATCAAGCACGAACAGACTGATGACGATGTGCGAGTAGGCCAGGCGCACGGTGGATGACGCTGGAGAAGTGCTACCTTGGTGATGGGCTCGATTGCGCTACGTAATGGCTCTCCTGTCTTAGTCGTTTTGGCTAGTGTTAAAAATAGTCTATCTAGCTATCATGTGAGCTTTTGTTTGGCTCGGTCTGTTGCTTAAACTTTGGTGCTGACAGATTTTCGCCTCATAGTGCTCGTTTCGATGGCGTGCGGGCATGGTGGGTTTCCTGTCAGTGTGTTGGACTCGATATCCTCTTTCCCTCTCTCTGTTTGTCTGGAACTATTGTATTTTCGTTTAATGCAAATGGAAAGGGGTTACGCCCGGTTCAAAAAAAAATTGGCCGGACCACTTTTCCCCAGGGGCTACTTTTTATTATTTTTCGTTCTTCTTGGGCTTCTAGTCAGTTTTTCATCCAAAAAATAGTTATTGATTTAGACATGAGCTAGATATTTTTACAATTATTAAAAAAATATAAATATATTGTAGAAAATTGTTCCGTATGTGTTATATAAAAAAGTATAGTACATGTTAAAAAAGTGCACCGTCAATTTTAAAAATGTTTAGTTTGTGTTAAAAAAATGTTCATTCTATAAATTAAAAATCAACGCATATTAAAAATGACCGGTGTGTATTTAAAACACATTTATCGTATACTGAAAAGTTTGGTGTGTATTTGAAAAAATGATCACCGTATATTAAAAAAAGTTCATCGTATATTGCAAAAACTATAAGAAACATGCAACAATTAAAAAAACATAAGAAAACCTAAGACATGAAAAAGAGTACAATGAAAAAGAAATAAGAAACCCAAACAATAATTACACACAGAAATAAGAAAAACTTGCATGACGACCCAAGTTGTAAAAAAAACTTAAAAAGCCGGCCTGTTTGGAGGTTGGCAGCATATGGAGGACCTTTATTATGCTACCTGCACATCAAAAATGTTCACAAAAAAGTTCGCCAGATTTAAAAAAAACATGGATTTGAAAAAAGTTCATCGATCTTGATTAAAAACAGTTCGCAAATTTGAAAAAAGTTTACTAGATTTTCAAATATAGCTCACTGATTTGATAAAGAAAAAGTTTACGAATTTGAAAAAAGTTCACCGGATTTCAAAAAAAATAACGAATTTAAAAAAAGTTCACCAAATTTTGGAAAAACGTTCACGAATTTGGAAAAAGTTCACCGGATTTTAGAAAAAAGTTCACGAATTCTGATAATGTTCACCGGATTTTTAAGAAATGTCCACGAATTTGCAAAGAGTTCATCGATTTTGATTGAAAAAAGTACATGAATTTGTAAAAAGTTCATCATTTTTTAAAATATTCATGGATTTGCATGAAAAAGTTCATTAACTCAACAAAAAAGTTCATCAATTTTGAAAAAGAAGTTCACCAAACTTTGAAAAAAAGGTTCATCGATTTTGATAAGAAAAGTTCAGGCATTTTGAAAACAAGAACGAAAAAGGAACAAGAAAAAAAGAAAAGGAGAAAAGAAAAGAAAAAGAAAAAAACAGAAGAAAGAAGAAAGGAAGGAAAAGAAGAGAACCAGTCATAGTGCGTTCGTTGTCTAGATGGCTAGCAGAGATACCTCTTAACGAGAGGTCGCGCGATCGATTCACAAGCGCGTAGCTTTTTTGCAGTTCAAAACCAGAAAAAAAAAACATTAGTAAACGGGCCGGGCCAGCTCAGACAGGGGTGTGCGCCCGTTTGCGCCGACGCCTTTAACCGGCGCAACGGGCGCCGAATAGGATTTGGCCTTGCGTTCAGCGAGAGGAGAGGAAGTCTCACTGAAGGCGAGCTCCATATTTGGCAGGCCCCATCACGCCGCTGACAACAGCCCATAGGCCATATCCTCATCTTTTTTCCTTTTTATCTTTTCTATATTTTAATTTGTTTACATTTCCAGATATTTTATATTAAAAAATATTTACATGTATTTTAAAAAAATGTTAAACTGGCAATAAAAATGGTTTAATGTGTATAGGAAAAAACATTCTCATGTATACAAACAAATAGAACATGAAACCTGTATAGGAAAAAATGTAGATCATTTTAATATTGCATGTTAAGAATATTAATAAAGCATTTACTTTTTTAAAAATGTGCATAAAATGTTAAAATTGTTTCTAAATATATTAAAGTATTTTTTAAATGTTTATAGAAACAATATTGACCATGTGTTCAAACAAATTTAATCTTGTATTTGAAAAATGTTGACAATCAATTGAATTTTTTGAACATGTATAGAAACAATGTTGACAATGTATTAAAAAGATAAATTTGTATTGGAAAATTGTTAAACATGTATTAGGAAAAATGTTGCTAACATATTAGAAAATTTAGAATAAAAACCAAAAACAAAGAAAGAAAATCAAAGAAATGAGAAAAAGAAACTAAATAAACCAAAGGTAAAAGAAAATGAAAAATAAAACTCAAAAAGCAAATGCAAAAATAAAAATAAAAACAGGGAAGAAAGAAGAAAAGAAACAAGAGATAACAAAAAAACTCAGTGAAAACCGAATAAAAAAAAAGGTGAAGAAAATCAGCTCATTTAGCTTAAGTAGGCCGGCCCCTTATCATCACGAACTCGATCTAGTCGAGTTCTTGATGATAAGAGGGCGACCTACTCTGGTAAGTGGCTGGTGTCGTTGGAAACTATCCTAAGACCTAGGTTCTAACCCCAGGGTCGCTCCCTTTTTCTCCACTATTTCTTTTATTAAGTGGGCGGCCCAGTTGCTACGTGAGACACAGAAATTCTTCGGCAAAAGATTTTTGAGAGCAACTAGTTAACGAGCGCTTCTTCAGGGGCCTCGCAATGATCAGCGTCACTTAACGCGCTCTCAGCCATTCGCCACGTGTCGCGCTTTAGGCGCGCCCTCTGGATTTTTTTTTATTTTTCCGCACGCGTTATTGGCTTTTTAAACGGTTTTTTAACGTTTTGCTTCAGCGAGAGGCATGGTTGTGATTTGTGAGAGGCATGGGCGTGCATCTTTCGGAAAGGGAAAAACCCATGCTCCTGGTTCGGTTTTTTCGTCTGGTTTTTTCGTGAAAAAAAGTTCGTCAAAACCTATCAACATGGGATCTAGTTTTGAAGATCTCGATGCGAGGAATCCAACGTTGAAAGCGGTTCAAGATTTGGACGCATGGTTTAAGAGATAAAACGTTTTGAATAAACGGGTCTATAAAAAAAATGGAAAACTCTCAGGTTGCAACAAGTGGCGCGCTGCATGTGCGCCACTTGTCGCAATCTGGGGAGTTGGAGTGATCTTTACAACGATACTCCTCAACTAGTGATTTCGGAGATTCTTCCAACTCACTTAATGTGAGATATAGTCGCCACAGAAACAAACAACCCTTAGCGCCGTGGGTTTCCTCCTCGTGCATTCTGTGTTGGTATTTGTGTGGGCTGGGTGCCTATTTTTTTCTTATTTTTTGTTATTTTACTTGAAAAATTGTTCATAAATCTCAAATTCTATTTTTTTAGGATTTCAAAAACTGTTAATGTATTAAAAAATAGGGTTTTAAAAACTGTTTTATGAATTTGAAATTTGTTTCTAATTAAAAAATCTTCACGAATACAAAAAGAAGTTGATGGAACGAAAAAGGTTTGCCAATACAAAAAGTGTTCACAAATTAAAAAATCCATGCATTCATCAAATGATCACGATTTCAACAAATATCCATGAATTCAAAAAATCATGATTTGGAAAAATGTTCAGGAAATAAAAAAATGTTCACGAATTCAACAAATGTTCTTGATTTTAAAATTTGTTTGTGAGTTAGAAAAACGTGAATTCATGAAATGTTTGTGCATTCAATTTTTGTCGTGATTTCAAAAAATGTTCATGAATTCATAAAAAATGTTCGCAATTACGGAAAAAATTCATAATTTTAAAAGTTGTTTAGCATCTCTGATAGATGATGTATTTTGCATCACCAAAAAGTGGTGTGAGTAAAATATTTACCAAAATGTGCATTTTATATTATCAGAAAATGTCCAACTTCAACAGATGACGTGAAATACAGCAACCACACGGGCGATCCAACAAGTGATGTAAAAAACAGGCCAATGGCCTCGCGGCAGCAGCGCTACAGCCGCACTACAGAAGCGGTACAACCGCACAATTTCAAATCAAAATCATCACAAATTAATATATAAAACAATACAACAATTTCATTAGTCCACAACACCATGTTATTATCACATAATTCATCAAATCCACGACATGAAATGTAACACAAATACAACATGGTCGCCGGCTGGGCCTACTACGCCTGGTGTAGGAGTCAACTTGCAGCAATGCAACGCTAGCGCGCCAACTGAAGCAATGGCACCGCCCCGTGTCGCTCCCCCGCGGGCGACCCGGGCGCCCGAACCCTAGCGGCAGCCCCCGCCCCCATCCACCTCCCCTCCCGCCGCCGCCGCCGGCGGACGCCGCCGGGCAAAGCCCGTGCGGTGCCGGCGGCGGCGGGCCCTTTCCTTGCCTCCCCTGGAGCGGGGCCGCGGGGGGCTTCTTCTCCAGGCGACGGCGGTGCTCAGCGGCTGGCGCATCGGGCGGGGCGCGCTGGCAGATGGCGGTGTGCGGCGGCGCTGCTGCTGGCCGGGGTCGGCACGTCGCGGTGGCGCGCGCGGGTTGGCGGCAGCCCGGCGCTCTTCGTGGCGGGGTTGGCCGGCCAGATCTGCGCTGGCCGGAGGTGGGGAGCGGCGGTTGGAGCTCGGCAGGAGGCCCTGCAGTGCGGCGTGCACCGCCGCCGCCGCGCGGGTTCTCGGCTCCATGTAGAAGATCTGCCCCTGCTCCGATCGGTCCCGATCCGTGCTGGCACCGGTCCTTGGAGGCGGCTTCGGCGTCCCCTATGGCCGGCCTGGCGGATCTGGCGTGCGGGTGAGGTTCCGGGGGAAACCCCTGGCTGGCGCGGCTGCCTCCCCAAAGTCGATGCCTTTGGCGCCGATCCCCTTCCTGAAGGCTTTGGGGTGGATCCTCTCCCTTCCGCCTCCTCCTCGAGCTATGGCGAAAGCTTTTGTTCCCCTGGTCTGGGCGTCGACGGCACCCTGGTGTCGTGCTCCTTCTTGAAGGCGGCGGCTGGGAACAGTTCTTGGTGGCGGGGCTGCTGGTGGCGTGGTGGCTTCGGCCTTCTACTTGGTGCTGCGCCTTGCTTCGCGGGACCAGCGGACGGTTTCTTTGGTGGAGCGGTGTTTCATCCATACCGATGTGGGAGGATGGACTCGCGCAGGAGGACGATGCTGTCTAGCGTTGTGGTAACGTCGATGGCAGAGAGATCTGACATGGTAGATGCAACAGTACAGCTCTAAAGATGGACTCGTGGCAGGTGGCTGCGGCGGCCTCATACCCGGCAGGCGTCCTGGTTGGGACCTCAGGTCTTAGATGTTTAGGTTTGGCTGCGATGTCTGTTTGGTATTAGGCCCAGACTATCAGCGCCCGTTCATCATTTGGATAGGCGTAGCGACAGTTGTTGCTTAGACGGTGGCTTTAGTCTTGCTATTGTATTACTTTGTAAGGTCTTGTGAGAATAATTAATAAAGTGGCCGTATGCATCGCCCAGATGCAGAGGCCGGGGATCATCCTCCTTTTCTAAAAAAAACTGAAGCAATGGCCGCTCGGCGGGGTCGTGGTGGTCGCATGGCTGCCCCTGCTAGCTCCGTAGGTGAGCAACGCAACTCTCCAGAAGGCGGCCACGAGTTGCTAGAGCCATAACGGCCGTCGGCGCTCCGGCTAATCAGCCGGAAAAAAAAAAGCCAGCGGCGGATCCAAATTAGTGGGTTGATGGGAGCTCCGGCGGTTTGGCTAGTGGCAAGGATGGGCGGGGGCGTCGGAGGTGGACGGACGAGCGGTGACGGCGGCGTTTCCAGGGCGAAATTGCTGGCGGCGGGAGGCAGGTAGGCGAGCGGCCGTGACGTGAAAGTTTCGGATTGGCAATTGGGCGTTCACGCGGCTGCTGGTCGTTTACATCACCGCGCGGCTAGTGACGTATATTTGCATCATTTGGTTATGCATTTTATATTAGATGTAAATTTGGAGTAATTATTTTTACATTTAAATCATGTGTTGGAGTTAGGTTTTTAGGTTTAAGTGATGTAAAAGGTTTTTTTTTAGCATCAGTATAGACATAAGCGCTCATATACACGCGCATACACTCATTTCTATGAACGCACATACGCACACCTTATCCCTATGAACACACCCGCACACACGCATCAGTACAGGTTGGTTCGCAGTGATGTAAAAGGTTGTTATTTATACATCTGCATGAGATGCTCTGAGACTACCAAACACGCTGTCGCTCCACGCGTCTCCCGGTTCCCACCCTCCACCACCGCCGCTCGCCACCTTCGGCGTGGAACTCCGGCCCTCTCCACTGCCGCGTTCCTCTGCCACTCTCGCTGGTGTCTGGGTCTCTGGGACAAGGTTGGTAGCCGCCTCCCGGCCCTCCCCAATCTCGATTCTCTAGGATTGCTTTCCTGTTGGGGTTCTTCGACAGTACGGGTTCTTGATTCTTGCCCTTCTATTCTTAAATAATTCCATTAAAGAGAAATGTAGATAATTGCCCTCTAAATGCTTACTGCGTGCATCTGATCTTCTCTTGTAAGAGTACAGGTCAAATTAAAGAAGGGAAGCTTGAACTTTTGATGCACGACCTGCAACAGCAAGATTTTTGCTGCCGTGTGTAAACAGAGCGGCTGTTTTTCTTAGTAAATTCACCATCCTGTGCCGAGGCGTTCGTTACGGTCTATGGTCATCGAACTAACACCCATAGTCATAAGATCCGGACCGGCGACCCGGCAGAGATCCCAGGTCAGTGACCTGGTGGTCGGGCCGGCAGGTCAGAAGTGGAGTTACATGTTTTCAATTTACATTTTGTATAAATGTAAGTATATCTCAAAAATTAAAGGTTAAAGTACAACACAATATTAGGTAAGGTAAACAAAGCTGGTCGCGAAATGAATAATAGTCAAAGATATTGTGCTATCTTCTGTATATGCTTAGTATAATTAGTTTATGTACTATTAAAAAACACATGGGTTATGCAACACAATGTAATATTGATAAGCAAATCAGTGTGCTAAGAATAAGCACTAGCTGTACTGTATTATCCTATGTCAATCTACAGTATACAAAAAGGAAGATTGTAGAAACCGTTCTTTAATTATTGGTGTAATATATATTTCATTCATCAATTATTTTTTCTTGTACTTTTCCCCTAGTTATCTAAACCGGATAGATCGAGCCCTCACAGGGTGTTTTTGTGTTGACATGAGCCTGTGTGGATCATGGCCTGTTAAAAAAATGTGGATCATAGCCACCTTAAAAATAGAGTAAAATCAATCTTCCCCAACATGTCCACATGTACTATTTAGTCCATTTGTCTCTCTTTACTTCTAATGCCATCTTTATAACTAAGCGACACTGCGTCTAGGCTGCCTTCCACTGGAATAAATTACTTAGAAGGACTTATTCTCTCATAGTCGTCTTTCAACCTCTGCTGCAATGGACTGGCGTGGAGTGAACATCCACCCGCATCTGGATTGATTTCTTTAATGAGTGATGAACCCTGCTTCCATTGGATTATTGCTAGAGTTCTGTTCTGGTCTCTTGCTGTCATCTGTCTAATTCAAATATTTCTCCCTGCAATAATCCAAATCCAGTCATTTGCTCTGGACTTATGTATTGTGTGCTGAAATACAAGTTACAGTTCCCAAAAAGCATTGTGCCATACTTGAGGATCATACCTGAAACTCTGAGTTTGTACAGTTCATTTTGTGCTTTAACTAATGTATTGCATGCAATCTTAAGTAGTAATTCTTTATAAATGATGATAACATCTTGAGATTTTGATTTCAGTTTTCGGAGCACGCCTTAATAATGGAGTCAGATCTGCTCATCAGGCGGGAGGAAATTGGGCCCAAAAGAGAATATGATTTTCGCAGCAGGTGTAGCGAGATATTTATGTGGGGTGTCTTTGATCCCGACGAATTACTGCCAAAGCGGCCAGCAGTGAAAGGTTCGTGGTTTTGTGAATGGACTGATGATTGCTTACTTTCCTTCGATTTAGTACATACATATAGCTCCATGGGCACTGTTTGGCCCTGCACTGGTAACCAGCAAAATCGCTTCTTCCTTGTTGTGGATCCAGGGAGTGGAAGATGGCAGCCTGTTGGTCACAAAGGAAAATGTTCTAAAATTAACAATCCATCAACAGCAAAGGATATGGAATAAGAATGCATTTAAAGATTAATTGGATACTAACACATGATGATTAATCTGATACTGATACATGATGATATTTGTTGAAATCCTTGATGCATCGATCGGCACAGGGCTTCCTTACATAGCTTGAGCTTCAGCTTATGGGCAAATAGTGGGGCCAATTATATTTTGCTGGCCTGTGACCATAATTGGTGCGGAGTGGCCTCTGACGGTTTTTGTGGCTGTTGGTAGCTCTAGTTGGGCTGTTTTTACCTTGCTGTTAACATTGTTGCAGCAGCTGAACATACTGTTTACCTTTTTTTTCTTGTTTTTTTTGCACCTTTTCGGATGCTGAACGGTATCCCTTTTGATAGTGGAACCTGAACCATATTGGATCGTATGGGAAAAAAAGTGGGGCCAATTACGATTCTTATTCTATACTAATGCATGGAATTGAAATGGGCAACTAACAACTGGTTTTCTGGTGTGCTTATTTTAGGCAAATTGGATGAGCAAAAAATCAATGGTCGACCAAAGGAGGTAAAGAATCAAGATCAACAAAAAGGTACAAACAAGACTTCCATATATACTACAGAAAAAAGTTGCTGCAACTATAACACAAATGGGACTTTAAACATTGAGTCTGTATTGATCTCTATATCTTAAGACTTTTAACACTATGGTTCATCTGGGAGATTTCTGAATTTGGTCTAATCTTCATGGAACAAAAGGTAAATAGTAGAGTTAGAAGAGCAAATACTAGCAACACTCACCAACCTGATAGCATTCGGCAATGAACTCAACCAACAAACACTCTTTGTAGATGTCATGAATTCCACACAAATAGCACACCTTGCCTCTTGCAAATCCAAGAACAGATGAGAAATAGAGGCGGAGGTGATCTCCTATTCCTAGGGTGGCTTTGAGCTCAAACCACTGGGAAGGAGCTAATTTCGACTTCCGAATTGTTCTAAAACTTGTCCATCCCTAGGAAGGGAGGTTGGGGCTGTTAAAGATAGAGATATACATGGATTTCATACTTCGATCCTTTTCCGTTTGCTGGTTTTCTATTTATGGTTAACTCATGTACATGTGCTGTACATTTTCTTAGAGCCTGATGGAATAAACTAGTTGTGTATATATTCCTAGAGCCCGATGTACTGCTATATTTGCCACCTGCCGCCATGGAGTTTTTTTGGAGGCGGGTTCCGCCATTCTTTCTGAAATTAGAAGGAAACAAGCAGTATATTTTTGGTCCCTCAACCATCACTAGTTTATTTTTGGTCCCTCGGCTATTGCTAGTCTATTTCTAGTCGCTTAAAAAAACATCAGCAATTGCAAGCTTTTTTTTATGTGTAGACTTGATGAATATTTTGCAACCCTGATTGTTTGACAAATTTTAGTGTGTGTCTGTTTGTTTTGACTACAGCACCAATAATGAAAATTGGCATGTCTTCCATTTACCTTACGACACGTTGGAGAGCTCCAGATTCGGACGCGTGCTACATCTGTGGACAGGACGGTCACCATGAGCAGTTTTGCCATTACAATTATATCTATGGGCGATATGGGTTATATGACCAACACACTTGTAGAGCAAACTGCCTTCCTGGACAACACACAATGGCCATGGCTTGTCGAAACCTTTTGCGGAGTTTCATACGCGTGAATAACATGCCATCGCGATTCTGTACATGGGACCTTCGGAAGCTCTTGGAACCATTTGGACCGCTGCTGATGTGCCATGTTCCAATGGGCAGTTCTGAAGTGCGCAGGGGATATGGCGTTGTTATCTTCAAGGATCGTGGGGATGGGGAGAGGGCAATCGAAGTGCTCAATGGCTATCTCGTAGGCAAGAGTAAACTGCGAGTTGACTGGGCTTATGCAATGGCCCCTGGTGGTAGACCAAGGGAGAAATGCAAGATCTCGACGACAAAGAGGGTTTTCAAGAGGCGAGCTCTGCTGCAAGGTGTGCTTGCAACAAACCACTTGGTTGGTTTCATTCAATGTTTAACCGTTTCCTACAGTATATTTAGGCGGTCCTGACTCAGTGGTGTTTCCAGGGGCCGGAAAGCAGCGAGCTCGTGGTTTTCTCTTCCCCAAGTTTTGGAGGTTCTACCCCTCCCGTAATACGCTCTTGCTTCGGCGGAGGAAGAGTAACAAGACAGTGCCGATCAATGAGGCAGGGGAGGAACGTAAGTCACTGGTGTTCATCATCTTTGGGTGTTTCAAGCTCTTATTTTCTTCAACTGATTTCATATATTACGCCAACTTGCATTGACAATTATATCTGAATGGTAGATTTTACTGCAAGAGTTGAAATTGATAATAATTTTGATTCGAACAAGTAGAGGAAGATTGTTATTGATAGAACTGCTGCTTAAATCTTTTTAAGAAGCAATTGTTGTCTAATAAAAATAAAAAGGTAGTGAGAAATTTAGGGCAGCACGCGCTTCATTTTACGACTGATCTCCCCATACTCATTTCCTGTGACCGGTCTAAATTTTTGAAGAGGGATTTGATTATTATTATTTTGGTGGAAAGAGGGGTTTGATTATGTGCACATGTTTTTCTGCATCACTGCGATGCACATAGCCATATTAACTGCATACTAACACAAGTCTCTGCTTCCTTTCAGGAAAAGAAACCAATATGAAAAGTAGTGGTGCCATCAAAACCTCCTGGAGGGATCCAGACGCTAAATCCTGCTGGATGTGCGGGGACGAGGAGTGAGGGCACACGGAGCCGACGTGCCCTTACAACTGCCTATCTCCCGCCTCATACGCTCCCTGCAGGACGCGGCTGCTCCTCTGGCAACATGAAACCCGCCGCGCATGTCCGAGGCCTAAAGATCTCGATGCGAACAGCTTAAGGCGGCTCAAGTTCCTGCGATGCTTCGTGCGCGTGAACAACCTGCCGAGGCAATGTTGCCAGGAGGAACTCGTCGGCCTGTTCGTCGGGTTCGGACCGCTGCGGAGCTGGCATGTCGCCTTTGATGATGATGGCGGCTTCGGGGCCTGCAGCGGCTTCGGCTATGTGGTCTTCCGGCACCGTGCGCATGCGGAGGAAGCCATTGATGTGCTCAATTGCTGCGTCTTTGGTGGCCGTAAGCTGCGAGTCGACTGGACCTATCCTTGCGCGTAGTGGATGGAATCGTGACTCGTGAGTTTTGAGGTCGGACTGGAACTAGAAATGTGGCCAGTTTTCCTTTTTTTCGAATCCTTTTTGAAGTTAAGAACCTGGCTCAGTGAACCGAAATTTGTTTGGTTGGCACATGTTATCCTGTGTGGAACCCCGTTGCAGTGTTTGGCCTAAGATTGTACAGCACAAAGTAATCAGAATAAACTGAAGCTGTTGGAGTAGGCAGTGAATTGCCTTGTTCATTTTGTTTTCTTGCATGGTGCAGTTGAAATACTCCTCTGCCATGTTGTGATACTTGCCTAAGAGCATCTATAGCCAGGCGCCTCAAATGCCCGGGCCGCTCACCCGGTCACTGACATGTCACGATTTTTTGATTTAGACGGACACCTCAAATGAGTCTTAAACGCTCGGGCTAACCGGCACCCTTCATATTCAGCCCAAGTATGAAGCGAATATGGGGTGGTCCGGACACGCCCGGGCGCGTCCGTCTGACAAGACCGGCCCACCACCGACCCTACAAATGTCCCACAAAAAACTCAATCCGGCTCATCGCTCCAAAACCCTAGCTCACTCACTCTCCTTTCTCGCTCGTCCTCTCCTCTTTCCGCAACGATTTCGATCGAATTCGGCGGAATGTTGAGCTTCGGCAGCCGCTCCGACTCCAAGCTGGATCCGGACTATGAGCTTGCCCTCGGCATCGCCTTGGAGCGGTCCAAGGTGGAGACTGGGGGGGCAGCTCCAGATCTGCAGCCTGGCCGCAGCCGCAGCTTCCCCATTGGCGTGCTCGGACGTCGGCGCTGGCCCCTCCCGGCTAAAAGGGCTCCTCATCCTTTTCGACTGCGACAATGACGACGACTCTGACGGCTCCTCCGCCGATGACTCTGACGGCGACTAGAAGGGCAAAGGGCAGGCGAGGAAGTGATGAATATCCGCCGTCTCTGTCTTCAGAGTTTATGTGAATTATGTAAACTTTGGCGATCTTTTGGACATCCGTCGGTGATCTTCTAGTGATCGGAATGTGCATTGCCCTGTCCGATTCTATGTTTGTGTGATGATCTACTTTTTTTTACGTTGCATGCTAGTATAGATATGAGGGACCGGATATGAGATACACGGATGTGGACGACAGAGAGCGACTTTGGTTGCCTGCATCGAGGCCAACCAGGCCCGTGCGGTGCAGCATCTTTTCGGACCTCGGTTGTTTGGTTACCCGTATACACTGTTCAGCCCGCGTAGCACGGTTCTTAAAGCATCTCTAGGCCTGGCCGTTGGGAACGGATGAATCAGCAGTTTCCCGAGAGCCAAGCTCGAGCAATGCTTCGAGGCGCACGTGGGTGGCTCTCTGGAGACGTGTGTCTCGAGTTAATCCCCCCTCTTTCTCCCTAATCTTCAATCGCCTCTCTCTCCCTCCACTCCAGTGCGCGTTGATCCCGTCCGTCGACGCCCGCGGCGACGGCAACAACTGGTGCAGCCAAGAGCCCACACGTTGGACGCCGGCCCCTGCTCCTAACCGCGCGCGACCTCCGGCGCCATGCACGCCGGCGCACCGCCCATCGGGAGCAGGGAGTCCACGGCCCTCGCGCAGCCGAAGTCCGTAGGCCCGGATGACGAACTCCGGGAGGCAGCCTCCGTTCCCGACGGCCTCGTCGGCGAGCGAGCCGCCAGGCGCGACCTCGAGGAAGCGGGCGGCCCGGACAGTGTGGTTGGGCCCGCCGGAGAGCACGATGGTGTCGCGGGTCGCGCGCGGCGAGGAGCAGCGCCCGCGGCTGGAGCGTGATGTTGGGGCCAATGGCGGGCTTGGTGCCGCTGCCCTTGAGGTACATGGACGCGTCGCAGCCCTGAGGAAAGCAGTCGTGGAAGAAGACGCCGACGAGGCCGGCGGCGAGCGCCACCTCACGCTGGAGCGCCCGCCTGCACGGAGGACAACACGATGCTCTCCAGCTGCTAGTTAGTGCGGTGCCGCCGCTGCTGCTCGCAATCGCCATAGTTGGTGCGGTGTTGTGGGTGTGGACTGTGGAGTAAACTAGCTAGCTAAGGCTAGGCCTCAAGTCGTGCGAGCTCTCGGCCGGGACCTGGAGCGGCTGCCGCCGGAGCTGGGCGCGTCCACGGCCGCGAGCCGTGCGCGGTGCCGTGCGTGAAGGAGTCCAGGTGCCGAGCGCGCCCATGGTCGGCCGGAGCTGGCGGCGGACATGATGGGCAGAGGAATCGCCGGCGCGCTTAATGTGTTCGACGAAATGAGATGCCAAAACTGGTGGGTGTTAAGCTTCGTTGTTAACTCCTAATCATATGCATGTATGCAGACAAACGCCGGGTGAAAATTGCATCTCGATGACAAGACCTCCAAATACAGGCAACCAATCAACTGGTCGTCTATATTTTTGACCCTGTTTTTGCTTATTCAGGTCCTGTTCAGTCTGACTTGTTTTTTCCCTCTGAGCCAGGTTCAGCAGCGAAAGCAACCAAACATGCCCAGAATTTGAGGGTTGCTCGGTCAATATTCGCGGACGCGTTGAAGAGTTGAATTTGTAAAGCCCGGTTGTAGATGGTCTAATGAATTCAGACAAGCCCCCTATACCGCGGGTCGGATGCAGTTCAGTTATACGGAGTATATGTTGCGTCTGCAGCAGAAGCAGTAGGATTGGGAATCTATCGCTTGAACGTGCATCCACCCAACCCGTTACTCTCGCCGTTCCTTTCGTCGGTCGCCGTCGACCGATCCACATCATTATTCTGTCCATCAAGCGACAGATTCCCAGCTGACTGTTGCCACCGCTACGCCTCCTTGTTTGGGCTGCACTCGAAAGTAGAAACGACGGCGATTGCAATCTACTAACTACTCCCTAATCGCGGATGGATGTGGGGAGAAAGGCCAGCAGCAGGCAGCCCCTCGATTGCATTGCTCTCCACAGCACACGCGGCACGGTGGGTGGTACTGGTACCATCACCCCGAAACCTATCACGTTTCCGCGTCAGTTCATTCATCTGTGCTGCTGGCTCCTGCTACAGGCTCACGCACGTACGTTACCATGATCCATCATCATCTCATCCCATCCGATGGAATGGACAAGCCATGCTCCTCGACTGGGCAGCGGGCAGTGGGCGCACGGGCTGCACAGGCCTCACACCTGTGGCCCTCCTTTCATGCTGCGACCTCTGCTACGTTCCAGCGATCAGGTACGCAGGTTGTCCCCCGCCCGTCGTTTTTATTTACCAGACGCCAAAATGGCTCGTTTCAAGCTCCGAAGAGGGAGCCCCACAGACCGGGGGTGCTGTTTGATCAACTTAGGTGAGTATTTGATTCAAGTCACATCTTAGACAAGCCACACTTATGCCCCACATGGCATACACATAAAGGCTGTTTGGTTTGTCACTAACTTTGCCAAAGATTGACACATCTAAGGTTAGGCAAATTTGATCACAACTTAGATGAGTGTTTGATTCAAGTCACACCTTAGACAAGCCACACTTATGCCCCACATGGCATACACATAAAAAGTGTGGCAAGATTTTCTTAGACTTGCCAACTTGTGGCTCTCATTTTGATGAACTAATCTTAGGCAAGTTTGGCAAAAATGTGTGGCAAAATATGGCAATGCTAGTCCTATAACCAAACAGGCTAGTTTTCCAGGGAGGTAATAGCACCCCAGGTACCTCTTGCACATAATGTGATGATTCAGTTCCAAAGTTGCAAAACTTGACCAAACCATACCCCAACTTGCATCTCATGTGACGATTTAGTCCCAGGCCAATCACAGCTCGCCAATTGGCTGGACCGATCAGCGCGCGCATTTTTTCACAAAACCCCCTGCCGTTTCCCTGAATCAACGCAGGCGGACCGGACGTGAACTCGATTCCTCCGACAGATTTATTTTTCCTGTGTTTCTATTGTCGGCAGATCGTCCCACTGCACAGCGTTGGTATTTCAAATTCTCTATCCTTTCACGCACACTGTTTCAAGTATGTCCTGCCTGCCGCCTGGGTTTCTTGAGCTCGCCATGCCTGGTGAATGCATCACCAGGATAACTAGTCCTAGGCGGAGCAGAAACAATGCGGTCTGCTTATATAGTTTGAAATCTTGAGGCGCCTGGCATCTGATCTTGTAGGTTCAGTTTATCCATGCTACGGTACATAAGCAGTAACAATGTAACTCGGTGCACGATTCGTGATCTGACGACGGGATCTTGTGCGTTATCGCAACATCGTCTGTCATGGGACACGTCAGGCAAGGGCTTAGGGTTAGGGGTGCAAGGGGCGTCCCGCTTTTTTCTGTGAAACCCTTGAAGATCCGTTCGGAAATAACTGACATGGTTTTAATTCAATTTTTCGAACGGACCGGGGCATCAGTTGCCATTACGACGCGCCCCCTCCCGTCGTTGCTTCGCCTGATATACCACGCTCCGCGCCGTCGGCCTCTCGCGTCCCGCTCTCGGCTAGTCTGGCCACTGCAATCTGGAGGTCTGTCGCCGGCATAGGGTTTCTTCCCATATGGTCAAGGCGCGGCCACGGAGCACCTGACAAATCCCGCGTGGACCGCGGAGCCGGAGGGCGCGTGATAATCTTTCCACCCGCGTGGCCGCGTCGCCCAGCTGCCGGCCCATTGCTCCGTTCGACGTCCATAGCCTGGATGCTGTGGCCGCGCCTGTGCGTGGTGCTCCAGAGGTGTGCTGTGGCCGCCAAGTTGTAACCGCCATCGGCCATGTTGCCGAAATCTACTCAGCCCTCCTCCATTATCGCCACATTCCTGTGGTGTGTACGTTTGCACACCACAAGTGGGCGGATTTGTCGTCTACCACGCCGCGGGAAGGAATCATCGTCCAGTATCTATCTCGCTCGGACCGCCGGGCTGGAGTTCATCATGGCAGCTTCAGACCAGACGGCGGCAAACATCCGTGTCACTCGAAATTCCAGCACATGTCCGCACAATTTGTCACCTTTGAGTGCTTCCGTATTTTGACTGCCCAACTGTTTCATGTGCGTGCGTGCGTGCACTCGACCGTCAAGTAGCCTATCCCTATCTACCTATCATCCAAGCATATGTGTTCAAGTAGCTCTGCCGCGCCGCTGGCGATTTCTGCGTTTAGTGGGCAAATGCATGTGTCCATTCACACGCACACAGTGCCCAAGGTGGGCCGAAAATGGGCAAAACGAGTGGAGTTGGAGCTGGACCGGACATGAACTCGATTTCTCAGAAAGATTTAATTCAAGTGTGCTATACTGCGGGTTGATTCAGAGAAACGGCAGGGGGTTTTGTGAAAAAATGCACGCGTTGACCGGTCCAGCCACTTGGCATCCAGTTGGCGAGCTGTAATTGGCCTGGGACTAAATCATGAGATACAAGTTAAGATATTTGATCAAGTTTTGCAACATTGGGACCAAATCATCACATTGTATGCAAGTTAAGGTACGTGGGGTGCTATTAGTACCTCTTTTCCAGGACCCGAGAAACGAACACGGAGGCTCTGATTCCTCGAGTAAAGCGCGCGAGAATGAACGAGACAGGTGCGCGGCCCTACGTTCGATTATTGGCCTCGCTTTCCGCTCTGTTGGCGCATCTAGCGGAAGAAAGGGCATCTCGCAATTCACAAGCCCTTTTTGTCTCCGTCTTGTCTTGCTCCAGGTCAACAGTGCTTCGCGAGTTCGGATCAATGATGCTCTTCTTTTTCTGTACATGCGTGGTTGTTTCAACTGTTAATTATCTCATGGAACCACTGATGGTTTGGTCTACAGTGGTGAACTTCAATTATTGGTGCGGCTCACGTAGGCCGTCACGGCACTGATGAGTGTGATAAGCGAGCTGAGTTGGATTAGTTAACTGGACCAGCTCGCGGGACGGGGCCGTGCTTGTCTTGTCTGTCTCTTGCTAACCATGCCCAGAGTGCCAAAGTTGTTGCTACTGCCGCTGCATCGGAACTGCGCCTAACTGCGAAAGCAATAGCAGCTGCAATCGGGAGTTCATTGGGCCTGTGGTTTGTCTGTGACCACGGAGCCAGGGGGCGCCGCCGCTTCTAGCTTCGCAAAGCCAAGTCCGGCGTCGGCGTCGGCGTCGGCGAGGGATAAGGCCACGGGAAGATGACCGACTATTTTCACGGTGGGGGAGACTAATCTACTCTCTGTGGGTCATGATGCTCTCCTCCTCGAATCACATACATAAACAAACCTCATGCCGTTTCAGAACCAGAACCAAAACCAAAAGCATCGATCGAAACAGAAAAAGGGTGGCAAAAAGCACCAGCAGGAGCACTCGCCACGGCGGATTACACTCCACTCGGCCGATGCGTATTCGGCGTCCACATCGGTAGGGGCCGTGCCGACGTGGATCCACCAAGGCACGCGGTGACTACTACACACGCATGCACATCCACTGTTTTACTTTACTACTACTAGAGCTGCTGCTGCCGCACCTGCACCTGCATTGCATACGTCCACGGGACGAGGAAGGGTCCTGGTTGCGTGTACCGGCAGCCACTGGGTGAAGACGATATCTGTCTGTCCGCACTTCCCTTAATTATATGGCTGGTCTCGCGATCAATGGCGCGTCGGCCAGCAATGGCGTGCTACGGCAGGCTCTAACAGTGGCAGACGTGGTTGCTTCTGGCCCGATTAGCCGCTAAATTAATAGGTTCGCTGTTGAGGGGAGCGAACGATCGAGATGGCACTGGACGGATGCAGAGCTCTCTGGTACGTACTCTGTCTGCCTGATTGCGAGGCTTTGAAATGCAGGGCCGAGGCATCGTATCATGGAGCAGGCGCGCCACGTGAACAATGCGCCGTAATGATAAAGATGGTAACAAAAAACTACAGTACCGCGGTTGAAAAACGGGCTGGCTGCTTCCTGCGCTAGTTTTCTTTTATTTCTGTCATGAACAAGAAGTGGTATTGCACTTCAGTTTATCCATGAAAGTGATGTATCCTCATCCATATCGAATCCGAATCGATCTGATCATCACCGGATGGGAAGCGGCTTTGCATAGATGATTGATCTGGTTCGGTTTCCAACTTCTCATCGAGATCAGATGCTCTACCAAAAGTGTTTTCCTTTTTTCCCTCTTTGCTACGAAAAAGTGCATTCCTATGCAATATGCATATGCTTCTGCTATAGAGAAGCTGTTTGAAGAAGAGGCGAATGCATGAACTTGAGCAGAAGCAAGGAGCAACGTAGAGAAATAGAAACCACTAGGATGATGATAAACACATGGAATTACTTCCACTTCCATTTGGTCATATTTTTTGTTACTGTATTCACTCTGTACACATTGGTTTTATTCCTCTCACGGCTGCATCATCCTAAGCTAGAAACGGGATCATTACATGGCATGCATATTTACAGAGGACGAAGGAAAATTGCAAAAAAGGAAACTAAAGAAGAGACTACCATCAGGTTCTTTTTTTGATTTTCCGGGGAGGCCTCGGTTTGGGCCTCTTGGACGCTCGCTACTCCACGAGCGCGGCGAAGCAGCTCTCGGTGCGCGCGAGCGGGCCGCCGGCGCCGGGCCCGGCGCCCGCGGCCGCGGCGGGGGCCACGGCGTCGCGCCTCGGGCTGCTCGGCGTGGAGCGGACCAGCCTCGGCGGCGACGGCGAGCCCAGCCTGCGGCGGAGCAGCAGCCGCAGGGCCGCGATGAGCTCGTCGCCGGGCGACGGGGGAGCGGACGCGCGGCGCCCCTCGCCGCACACGCAGGCGTGGCGGTCCAGCGCCTCCGCGGGCGACACCGGCGGCGAGGCCCTGCACATCTCCTCGGCCACCGCGTCCCCGCACAGCCCGCAGATCCACCGCCCGCCGTACCGCGCGCGCACGCCGGCGATGTACGGCGCCGTGCACTCCTCCGTGAACCCGCAGCACTCGCACGCCACCTCCTCCTCCTCCTCCTCCACCTCCTCGCGCGCTTGCACCTCCGCCTCCATGGTCAAGACCTCCAGCTCACTGATTCGTAGCCCCGCCGCCTTCTCAACGCCGGTGATTGCTGCTGCTCCGACGATGACCAGAGAGGAAGAAAAGCCCCGTTCGTGTCCGTGAGCGCGTCCGGAGTCCGTATTTATCCGGCCCGTCGTCGTCGTGCGCGGGCGCGAGATGCTGGCGTGTGGGGCCGGCGTACGTGCGACTGAATTATGAGGCCGGGCCCGCGCGCGCCACGTGGTGCCGCGGCATTGGGCGGGGGCGCGGGACCGGGACCGGGTCCGCCTGCCAGCTGTGGCCAAGTGGGCGGGCCGGGCCGGGGTCCCGCCGTTGCTTGTGGTCTGGGTGGCGCCAAAGGGGTCCGTCCGCCCTGCCTGTGCTGTCCCGCGGCTGCGACTGATTAACTTGCCGCGGCCGTTTCGTACCGCACCGCGGCACCGCACGGCTTGCTTGTTTAAGCACATCACGTGAGCGCCTCGTTTTTTTTTTTTTTTTTGCGGGGAGCGCCTCGTTATCTCGTGGAACGTGGATGGTGAATAAACTGGTACGATACCATGGCGTCGTGTTTGATGAGAATACGGCAGCCGTACGTGTGGTGTGGTGTTTCTAGCTAGGCGAGTTTGTGTGTAGATAGATTCTACTTTGATGATTGAAGAATTACACACTGCCTGGTGCAAGTTGTTGTACTATACAAAAAGAAGATGTGACGGCGCTGGTGGTCAACGTCCACACGCGTACCTGTCCGGGTCGCTACTTGGCGAGGCAGACGCTTAGCAATTCTCGTGGAACGTGTAGGGCGCTTGCTGAAGGAAGAAGCCAAGAGAAACGAGGCTGGGACAGTGATGCTTCGCCTTGTCTATTGCTTTTTTTTTGCGGGTTACCTTGTCTATTGCTTGTTACAACTGGCCCCTGCTGAATCGAACACGCCAGCGGTAACTTGCAAGGGAGAAGCCGGCGTACGTCGTCGTCGTTCACATTGGCAGTGCGTGCACGGCCGCGTTGACCTGGAGGTGTGATCCTCCTCCTATCCGTGCCAGCGATTTCCGCTCGTGCAACACGGTGGCATTAGCGTTAGCAGCGCGTCGGCTGCTTTGAGCGCGCGCGTGCTCCAGGCTTGCGGCGGCAGGTAGCGGCCGTCCGGAGGCGGTGGTGGAGTGGGCGTGCCGTGTGCGCGGCACGTCGAAGCGTTGCGTGATCGATCGTAAGGGTAGACGCGGACGGCAGATTCTTGGGATCGTAAATAAACGGAGCCGGCCCGCGTGGTCGGGTTTTCCTTTTAATTGAGGCCACGCGGCCGTCCCGGCCGGCGACAGCGCGCGTGGGCGGCGAGCTGCCCGGCACGCGCCCGCGGGCGGGTTCGTGGGCGGTGGGTGTGCCAGGCGCGGCCGACCAGGTGTGGAGTGGAGAGCTGGAGATCGAACGATGCGTGTGTGCGTGCCTACGAGAGAGCGGACGAACCCCTCAAAAAAAAAACGAGAGAGCGGACGATGCGTGTGCGTGCGTGCGTACGAGGCGCCGGCCGGTGCCGGCGGGGTCTGGTCGGCGAGGGAGGCGGCGCGCGCCGGGTCGTCCTGGCTTTTATTTTTATTTTTATTTTTATGGAAGAACCACGACAGCCCACGAGGAATGCATTGTCCAACTCGCTCGTCTAAAAGCCCACGGCTATACAGTATAGGCTTGTCCGGTCCAATCGGCAAAACCTATACGGCGCCCTCGGCCCCCGTTTATTCAGTTACCTCAGCGCAGGCTGCTTGCACTTTTTTTTCTTCTGTTTTTAAACTGCAAAAAATACACGCGTAGTGTGAAATAGAACATGCGACTGCCGTGTTGAGTGTAGCCACGATAACCAACCCAGACACCTCACTTGCTATCGTTTTTTTTTTGCGAACCTCACTTGCTATGGTTAAATACATATTGTTTCCTCCTTTTCTCTTTCATCTTTCCTTTCCTTTTTTTTCTTTTCTTTGTCCTTTTTTCTTTATTTTTTAAACTCGTGAAGTATTCTTCAAAATCGATGAAGTTTTTCCAAAATCCATATACATTTTTGCAAAATCAATGATTTTTTTGAATTTGATGAACTTTTTTTAAGTTCGATGAACGTTTTTTCAATTTTGATGAACTTATTCTCCAAACCGATGATATTTTTTCAAATTTGATGAATTTTTTTTCAAAATTGGTGATTTTTTAAAAGGTTTGTTTTTAAAATTTGATGAACTCTTTAAAAAAATTGTAAAACTTTCTTAAGATTTGCGAGTATTTTTCAAATTCCTGACCTATCCAGCGATCGGTCGAACGGTCACACGTGCTTGATGGGCCGGCGCAATAGACCAGGCGCGTGAGGGCCGGCTGCTCAAGTGGCGCTTAAGGCGCCGTTTAGGAGCCCCTGGGCCAATCTGCATGGACTTTCTTTTTTGAATGGTGTCTACACACAGACTAAGGGGCCCCCCATTGCATTTATACAAAATTACTAGTTGAGAGTTATCCATTGCAAAGACCACTCCTCATCTTCTCACACGCTGGCAAAATGATGCACCGCATACGCGCCATTTATTGCAACCTAGATTTGTTTGTACAAAACATTTTATCTCTTAAACCGTGTGTCTGCATATCAAATCATTCTTACTTTTGACAGTTAGATTTCTCGCGTCAAGATCTTCAAAACTAGATCAATGTTAATAGATTTTGAATGAACTTTCTTGCATGAAAAAACCAAAAAACTAATACAAAAAACTGAAAAGCAAAATAAACCGTCAACCAAAAAATGAAATACCAATAAAAGGAAAAAATGGAAGCACAGTTGCAGTTTCACTTTTTTTGGAAGCTCAGGCTGTGATATTTCCTTTTTTCGGGGTAGCATAAGTTGTGCTTCTCGCGGAAGTAGAACACAAATTTACTTCTCGTGGAGATTGGCCCAACATTCTATTCCGACGACAGCCCTTCTGAACCATCACAATATGTCCAACACGAGCTCATGCTGCCTTTGTGGCGTGGAAGACACTTGGAGACTTGCACTCCTAAACTGTGCCGTGTCAAGGAGCACATGGGCACTATCATCGGATCCGATTACTGCATCTTTGAGCATGAATGTGGATGACAACACAAAGAGATGGTTATTTTCATGCACGAGTCACTGCCCCAAGACGAGTTCATTATTTCGTGGTTACTTTGTGGGCTCAGTGGGAGCACGTCGGAAGGCAGCTCATGAATATTTGATTGCAAGTTTTTGTAGGTAGCTTACCAAGCTAACCGTTTGGTAGGCGGCTCACGAACAGACTTACCAAAGTCCGTTCAACATGCAGGGATTTTTGCAGTCATACTTGGGAGAATTGAATGCCATCCAAACATTGATACCCGAAATCTACTAGCTCATTTGTTGTGCGCCCAACACAGTGGATCGCCCCTCCAGCAGGTTCAGTAAATATCGATGTCAATGATGCGGGGGACATTATGGAGCTATGGGTGCGGTCTGCCGAGATCAAACATGCCAATTCCTTGGAGCCCCGGCTATTATTTTCCAAAGTGTTTCGTTTATACTTTCAAATATCCTATATATATTGTATATATTGAAAAAAATATTAACCATGCATTTAAAAAACCTTTTTTTTGCGAGTGGCATTTCAAAAATGTTAAATTTGTATAGCAAAATGTTTCTCATGTATAGAAAAAAACACAAATTGTGTGAAAAAAGTTTATCATGTATTCAAAAAAAGAGTTAAATCCAAGCATATGAAGAAATGTTAAATTTGTATATAAAAATGTTGACCATGTATTAAAAAAATTAACTTGTATTTCAAAAAAATTAATCAAGCATTTCAAAATTTTCAAATTTGTACAGAAAAAGTATTGACCAGCTATTGGAAAATGTAGATCTGGTATTTGAAAAATGTTAGTCAAGCATTTGATTTTTTAAAATGTGCATAGAAGAAATGTTCACCATGTATTTTCAAAAATATAGATCTAGTTTTTTAAAACCGTTACTCAAGCATTTGAAAAATGTTAAATGTGTATAGAAAAAAATTGCGGATGGTATAGAAAAACATTGACCATGTATTAAAAAATGCATATCTGGTATTTTAGAATGTTAAATGTATATTTATATAATTTGACCCTGTATTCAATAAATCTTAATCTTGTATTTGAAAAACATTACACGTGTATTAGAAAAATGCATTAAATATAAAGCAAAAATGTGCATAGAAAAACAATGAAAACCGGTAGAAAACACAAGAAAACCAATGAAAAGCAAGAAGAAAAAACAAAACTGAAGAAAAATAAATAAAAAGGAAATAAAATAAAAAATCTAGTGAAAAACAAAAAAAAACTTAGAAAATGAAAGAAAATAGAAAAACTATTAATAACATAGAAAAAATGAATAAAACCCGGTGAAAAAATAAGAAAAAAAATCAGAAAACCAATGGAAACCCGACTCTATTTCTTTAACAAGGTCATGACCTACTAATTAATCACAAACCGGATGGTGGTCGGTTGGCTAGCAATGCAACACTGTAGCTAGTAGACCGTGACCCTTTTTCTTTACGTTATTTCTTTTAGCGTGAAATGGGCCGGCCCGCAACTGTAGAGACTTCAGCGTGAGCGAAGGGAAGACTCTTGCAGTAAGCGAGATATAGCTTTGCGCGTGTCACTGGTGCTTGAGTTGGGCGCGTGTCACAGAATGAAACCTTCGCGAGGATCGTTTTTGGAACAAACGTGATCTAAGAGACTTGAAGTGGACGTCAAGGAAGCAGCGAGGCGGCCACGAGGTAGGAGGGCGCGCCCAGGGGGCCTAGGCGCGCCCCACCCTCGTAGGCCCCTCGCAGCTCCACCGACCTACTTCTTTCGTCTATATATACTCTTATACCCTGAAACCTTCGGGGAGAGCCACGAAACACCTTTTCCACAGCCGCAACCTTCTATACCCATGAGATCCCATCTTGTGGCCTTTTCCGGCGATCTTTCGGAGGGGGATTCGATCACGGGGCTTCTACATCAACACCATAGCCTCTCCGATGATGTGTGAGTAGTTTACCACAGACCTTCGGGTCCATAGTTATTAGCCAGATGGTTTCTTCTCTCTCTTTGGATCTCAATACAAAGTTCTCCTCGATCTTTTGGAGATCTATTCGATGTAACTCTTTTTGCGGTGTGTTTGCCGAGATCCGATAAATTGTGGGTTTATGAACTTGATTATCTATGATATTATTTGATTCTTCTCTGAATTCTTATATGCATGATTTGATATCTTTGCAAATCTCTTTGAATTATCGGTTTAGTTTGGTCTATTAGATTGATCTTTCTTGCAATGGGAGAACTGCTTAGCTTTGGGTTCAATCTTGCGGTGCTCGATCCCAGTGACAAAAAGGGAAACGACACGTATTGTATTGTTGCCATCAAGGATAAAAAGATGGGGTTTGTATCATATTGCTTGAGTTTATCCCTCTATATCATGTCATCTTGCCTAATGCGTTACTCCGTTCTTATGAACTTAATACTCTAGATGCATACTGGATAGTGGTCGATGTGTGGAGTAATAGTAGTAGATGGAGAATCGTTTAGGTCTACTTGTCACGGACGTGATGCCTATATTCATGATCATTGCCTTAGATATCATCATAACTATGCGCTTTTCTATCAATTGCTCGGCAGTAATTTGTTCACCCACCATAATACATGCTATCTTGAGAGAGCCACTAGTGAAACCTATGGCCCCCGGGTCTACTTTACACCATATAAGTTTCCAATCTACAATTCTAGTTTACTATCTATTTTACAATCTTTATTTTCCAATCTATACCACAAAAATACCAAAAATATTCATCTTATTATATCTATCAGATATCACTTTCGTAAATGACCGTGAAGGGAATGACAACCCCTTTATCGCGTTGGTTGCGAGGTTCTTATTTGTTTGTGCAGGTACTAGGGGACTTGCGTGTAGTCTCCTACTGGATTGATACCTTGGTCCTTAAAAACCAAGGGAAATACTTACGCTACTTTTCTGCATCACCCTTTTCTCTTCAAGGGAAAACCAACGCATGCTCAAGAGGTGGCAAGAAGGATTTCTGGCACCGTTGCCGGGGAGATCTACGCACAAGTCAAGACATACCAACTACCCATCACAAACTCTTATCCCTCGCATTACATTATTTGCCATTCGCCTCTCGTTTTCCTCTCCCCCACTTCACCCTTGCCGTTTTATCCGCCTCTTTTACGTTCGCCCTTTTCCGTTCGTCTCCTTTCGCTTGCCTCTTCTGTGCTTGCTTGTTGGATTGATTGATTGTCACGATGGCTCAAGACAATACTAAATTGTGTGACTTTTCCAATACCAACAACAATGATTTTATTAGCACTCCGATTGCTCCTCTTACCGATGTCGAATCTTGTGAAATTAATACTGCTTTGCTGGATCTTGTCATGAAAGATCAATTAGCCGGCCTTCCTAGTGAAGATGCCGCTACCCATCTAAACAACTTTGTTAATTTATGTGGTATGCAAAAGAATAAAGATGTGGATAATGATATTGTTAAATTGAAGGTATTTCCGTTTTCTCTTAGAGATCGTGCTAAAACTTGGTTCTCTTCTTTGCCTAAAAATAGTATTGATTCTTGGAATAAGTGCAAATATGCTTTTATCTCTAAGTATTTCCCTCCTGCTAAGATCATCTCTCTTAGGAACGATATTATGAATTTTAAGTAACTTGATCATGA